>NC_137799.1:18095036-18280036 GCF_963383645.1 Muscardinus avellanarius
TCATCAATTTTGAATAATAACCTTGGTAAATATAACAGTTTTTGTTGGAAATGTTTTTTTATACAGGGTCTGGACTACATCATATCAATCTTTCCTGGCATTCATGACTTGGGTTGTAAAATCTGGAGTGATTTTTATTCTTTTTACCTTGAATGTCACCTGTTCTTTTGTTCTCACTGCTTTTAAGATTCTTTCCTTAGTCTTTATGTTGATTTAGATTATTACATGGCATCTTTGATATTGTCTTAGCAATGTTCTGTAGGTCTCCTGTACATCGATGTCCAAGTCTCCTTCCATGTTTGGAAAATTGTCTGAAGTTATTCCTCTGAAGAGATTACAGATACCCTTGGTTTGCGCCTCAATACCTTCTCCAATGCCTTTTATGTTCAAGTCAGTATGTTTCATATTTTCCCATAGTTGTTGGATGTTGAGACTCTTGTTGTAATGTTTTCGAAGGTTCCCCCAGGACAGTGGTCATACTTTTTAACATGACTTAAAACTTCTCTGATCAGGGCTCTGTTTGGTTTGATCTCCTCTTATACTCCATCCCTTTAAATTCCTTACAGTCATATGAAGGGGTCTTGCCTCTCCTCTAGACTTGTGCTCATGCTGACCTCCCCATCTGGAAAGCTTTCTTCTTATAGTCAAATCACAAATCAATGTTATATCTCAGTTTATGAGCTCCATATATACTTTCTTAGTGTCTAGAGACCATGCTCACACCCATGTGAATTGCATTTAACACTTCTCTGTTCACTGGATGGCCATTGCTAATCAGGGTCTGTTTGTTAACTGATATGTATTTAATTCATAGATAATTGCTTAGCACATACTAGTTCAAGTGTCTTTGAATTACAACATACACATTTTTAAATAAACAAAAAAATTGTTCTCAATTTTTTAAATCATTACAACATATCTTACATACTAAATTTATCAATGAGTTGGGGAGAGAGAGATAATAAGTAGGATTGCTATGGGGACTATCCCTGGAGAATCAGATTTCTTGGAAAGAGATGCCTGACTCCAGTATCCCAATAGGTCAGGGAACCCCTTGTATTCTGGATCTCAAATATAAATTTTGTCAAGGTCCTATACGCTAGAGCTAGCCATTCTCAATGAGTTTATGTACAACATGTTGTTGTTGTTTTCAGTATGCCTGGTAAAGAACTCCCATTCAAAGTTGTTCTCACTCTAGTACTGTTGAGTGGCAGGGCATCAGGGTGTATTTGCTAAGTTCTGAATTTATTTCACCTCAGCAGATCATTCAGGTCCCAGACCCCTCTTGGCAGGATATTTCCAGGGTATAATTTAAAAATATCTTGATAAAACCTGTTCCTTATCCCTTCATGTATGAAGTTGTTTGTCTCTACCTACCTTGGCCATCAGAAAGTAGTTCAAAAGTAAAATTGATTGGCTCAGGTAAATCAAGGCTTCAATCAATATATTCTGGAAATTGACTTTTTTGGGGGAATCCTGTTGTGTATACAGTTCAGTTCTCAGACTAGAGGCATAACACACCAGCAATCCATGCCCCTCCTTCTCTGCCCTAATCATTCTTTTTATTCATCTTTGTCCTGTTTTATCCTGATATCCTCTCTTACCTAAGAAAATTGTATCTATCTTGGAAATTTTAGTCAAATTTATGTTGCTCTACAAAACCGGAATAGATCAACTCAACAGCTGATAATGCCTTTCTGTTCTTATCTCCCATAGCATTTATTACACATATTGTTCTCTTTGGCACTTCAATTTTGTCTTAATGCAGTCTTGTGAAATTGATTATATCACTGTGTTAGTATTATTTAACCTTTCAAAAGATTATGTCATGTGTCTTCAAATATATCATATCCTCCCTGAGGACACAAGCTGTCTTATACATCTTCATAGTCACCCTAGAGCCTAGCAAATAGGTCAATAAATTGTTGTTGACTGATTGGTGGGTAATGAAAAGAAAGCATGATAATATCAAATATGGATTGAGTTTGTAAAACTAGATCGATAACATTAAAAACTAATACATTTGAATTAAATGGAATGGCCTTGGTTAGTAGGAGGAAATTGGGTTTAGATTCAGCCATGTTTTAAAATTATTAAACCTGTTGAGTTAACTCCAGGATGAGGGTCACAAAATAGCTGCCAGGATCAGACACTGAACAAAACAGCAAACTCATAGCCTTCAAAGATCTTAAAATTCTAGCAGAGAAGACAAACATCAAAAGTAAAGAATTAATATATGTAGCATGTCCTATAGTATAAATGCTATAAAGAAAATAAGGCAGAATATGCCAGAAAATGAATTATGCAACTATGAATTTTAAAATTTAAAGTACAGCCAATTTGCCTTCAAAACAGGTTCATTCTACATTCATTTATATAGATTGTGCACTATAAAATCCCTCACTTAACCTCTATGATCTTTTTCTTCCCATATAATAGTAAAAGTTAACATATTGACACACAACAGTTACATGTTGCATTATAATGCATAAAATTCTTGGCACAGAGTAGGCATTTACTGTACTTCCACAACTGTGTAACTACATAAAAATCCATGGAAGTGGACAGTCTCACTTTTGTGGGCAATTTAATTGTGTTTATCTATTTTATCTCTGCATCCTTAAACATTCATACATCAAGATTAAGTTGGGCAAGGTGACAAACACCTGTAATCCCAGTACATGGAAGTCTGACACAGAAAGATATTGGGTTAGAAGCCAGCGATAGTAATTTAGGAAGACTCTTAGCATCTTACTGGACATCCATTAAAAAATAATAATAATGGCTAACATTGCATCTCAGAGGTAAAAGGCACCTGGCTTTAAGCTTTGGTACTAAGAAAAGAAATGTGCTTCAAATACCACCACCTCTAAGAACTCTTTTTCAAAATTTTCCAATAAAAACAAGGTTCATTTTGTGCTGGCTGTCACTATCTTTCTCTCTTGACCTCTGGCTCTACAGAGCTTCTTAACTAATCTTCTGATTTGCATTCATAACTTTTTTCAGTTTCTTTCTATACTGCAGCCAAAACTACATTAAAAAAAATAAATCTAATTAAGCCAGATATTTTCTTTACCTCAACAAATTCTTATCAGACTTAGCATAGCTACGCCAACTCATTATGCAAGAGTCCTATGTAACCTTGTCCTGTCCACATTTTTACACCTTACATCTCTCCAGCCTCCTCACTCAATGCCCTGCATTTATTTTGGTTCTTTTTTAGTGTTTTTAATTTTTCAATATCTTTCTCAAGGCCTCCTGCCAGAAAATAATTTTTTCCTCTCTTGGGCCAAATAACATACATACTTCAGTTCTCACTTTAAATGTTACTCCTTCAGAGAAATATTCTATAATTATTCATCTAAATTTTCCCACCTTTTTCTCTTCTCTTCTAAAAACTTTTTACAAATTTTTACAGGGCTTACCACAATGAACTTGAGGTTAATTTTTGTCTGTCCATTAGGACATAATAAAAACTATAACACTAAAATTTGTATAATAGAGGAAAGTACACCAAATGCTCTATGCATGTATGATTGCATCATTTTGAGTCTCATTATAATGTATGATTTTATTGCACCAATACAAATATTAAAAATTATGGAATAAATGGATAATTTTCTAAGTGTTTCTAAACCATACTTGGTGGCAGAAGCCTGTAATCTTGCTTTTTGGGAGGCTGAGACAGTCTTAGCAACTCAAAGAAACCTCCGAAACTTTGGAAAATCCTGTTTCAAAAAAAAAAAAAAAAAAAAAACAAGGTGTGGGATGTAACTCATGTCTCTTAATATGTATCTGATAAATGTGTTTGTTAATGGTTTTCTAGGTGGTTTAGTATCTACCTGATTTTAAATGTAACTGTAAAAACGTAAGCAATCTTATGTAAACTGAACCAACACCTGAAGACGATCTTATGTCTGCAGCTATAGTTAGAATGTCTTCCTATACCCTATTTACCATCAGCAACCACATGCCTAGAAACTGATGCTAATTTTGTCCAATCTCCCCAAAGAACAGGCTCCTTAAGTACCTTGTTCCAATATGCTTTTATTAGCTAATCTGGAAGAGAAATGAATGATCCTTGCCTGTTCTAGATCTCTGTACACAAAAGCACTCTACCCTCATCCACATTCTGTGTAATTATCATTATGTTTTAATTCATGATATGGATTAGTGTCAGAGTTTGCTGGTGAAATTGAATGTGTTGCATAAAAAATTTCTCATTAAGGAGGTTCTCAGAACCTGGAATAATAAAAGTAACCAATTAAAATTTTATATAAAGAAATATAAACACCTGCCATGACCCACATAAAGAAACTAAAAAAAGGGATGGGAAAAGAATAAATTAAACTCAGCATGGCTGAGGTAAGCTTGGGGCTTGCAGCTGGCTTGATATGATTCAGGAATCTAACATATCTGGAGGCCAGAAAAATGTGTTTGCTTTGGAATAAACTGATAGAATTGAAATATGGGGAATAAAAAAGGATCTATTCCATCTGGTGATAAGATCATCTGCACTAAATCAGAAATCAGGACATTATAGTTTTAAAAAGACATTAACAAAGGGAAAAGGCATAAAAATGAAAACTATAAAGTGCAGCAACAGGGAACTAGGTAGGTTAGGTTTCCCTTTCCAAAATGTTTAGGACTTAAAGTTTTCCCACTTCCCAAGTTTTTCAGATTTCAGAACATTTACATAGTCTTTAGTGATGAAAAACTTTAATACAAAACTCAGAAATCTAAAATTATTTAAGTCTGAAAATTTTTTATGTTTATAATTTTTTTATTTTTTAGTTGGGGCATTGTAGCGATACATCTTAATGAGGTACAAGATGGTAGAGGCTTACATGCACACATCACTCATTTCATCCTTCACCATTTCCCACTCCATTCCCTCCCCTTCCTTCTCATGTTTGAATTAGTGATTAATTTCGATATGTTTGTGAATATACATCATGAACATTACAGAATTTCTCTCTTTCCCCCTTTCATTTCCATCAGTTATGTCACCTTATTTGATCACATTGAGTGGCACGTTGAAGTTCAAACTATTTTAGATTTTGGATTTTAAAGGTGAGGTTCAATCCATACCATAAAATAGAAGGGGAAGGTAAAGCAAATAATTGGGGGAGTTGAAGAAACAAAAGCTTAAGATTCCTCCAAAAGTTCATTTAAATTTAAGCCTCTGTGCTTTCTAGATGTGTTACTTTTATGCCTTAGCTTTCTCATCTGAAAAGCAGGTAAATAATATAAAGCAATTAGTCTAAAACACAGCACATAGCACATATCCAATATATATTTATTGGCCATGATAATGCAAATTATCTTCCAGTAGAATACTCAGGAGGGAGTTGGCTTCATGAAAGTACAAGACTTCAGATAGGGATTGAATGACCTATTGGGGGTAGAAGCTTGTAGAAAGAAGTGAAAATCAGATGGAAAACTATCCTGATTTCCAATTTTAATTTGGCATTATTCTAGGTAGCATAAAGGGGCAAGAGGATGGTGAAGGAAAGAAGAAATACAGTCTTTAAAGAACAGCTTTCCATCTTCCAACATCTGGTGATCATCTTCGTTGTATCATCTGACACATCTCTCCAGGCACTTAATATAACTTTTTGTACTCCATCTTCCTTTAACTACCTTGCCTCATATTCCAGGTTCATATTCCAAGACAGGCCCACAGAGGGCACTTGGGCTTTAGAGACAGCATCTTATTACATCTTTATGGAGAGCCCCATATCTGGAGCAGATGATGGTGGGGGTTGCTGGGATTTTGTACTCCTTAAATCATTTTTCTTCTCTTCTTCATCCCGTCTCTTCTGCAATGGTTTCAGTGGGCAAAATCACACTGGAAATATATAAAGCTCTCATAACCTAGGCAACTAGCTACCTTTAGAAAGAAAGTGACTTTTCCCTAATTTCATAATGTGCTTTAGTGGAGGGGGCAAGGACCTAAATGGGAAAGTAAATAAATAAATCCCGAATCTGAAGCCTACTGTACTTTGGGGGAAAAAAATGGAAGGCTGTAGTGGTCTCCAAATGGATTTTGGAGAAAAATGGCTCTCTCTTCTAATATATCCAGAAAGGTTCAAAAGAGCTCTAATACTACCCACATTCTAATTATGCTCATCATCAGTGTGACAGCCTAATTTGGAGACATAGGTGACACTGATGCCAAGTTGTTCCCAAATTTTCAGGCAGGTCCTTAGAGTGCTACGTTAAAGTTATTTTTCCAAATAATATACCTCACTCAGCCTACTTCATTAGTCTTCCTCTACTCCAACATTGCAACTCACCAGGACTGAGAACCTAAAGAATCAAGCACTGTAATTTTATGTGACCACTAATCACATTACAATACTGGCGTCCAGTGAGTGGAATTAACCCTACCAAACCCTGAGATCAGTTATAATCAAGCAGAGTATAGGACCCAGGCTTCTGATTTTTACTATCATATGCTTTTACTTTTTTTTTCCTTGACAATTTCTGTAGCTTCTTCTTAATCTTTGCTCATTACATATGTGGGTTCTCTCTTTTTTTTTTTCAAATTCCAGTGAATTAAATTAGAAATAGCTTAAAGAAGGGGATATGTTTGTCCAGTAATCTAGATTTAATTAAAAATTAATAAAAGATAACCATTGGACTACCTTAGATTTTTTACCTATTTCATTATTTCAGGAATTTGTTTGGCTTAATTGAAGTTTAGTGATTATTTTAAGGACTTATTTCCAAGGATTTTTCATAGATGTCTTGCTCTTTCACAAATATTTGATTAAAATATCACTTAGTTATTCATTTCTCATATAACAATTATGTATTAAGTGCATACTCTGTACAGAACTTAGAAGATCTGTGGGGTACGTATAATAATCTATTGAAAAATATAAGAATAAAAATGAGTAACATGCATCTCAAGTATTATAAAACACTTATCAATGTGAAAAAACTAACATTTTATTTCCAATCCCATTCACTCAAAATATATTTTTATATTATCAGACTCTCTATATAGCTGAGGTTGTTACTATTTAAAATAACTTGTACAGCTATGCCAATCAGTGTTTTATATTGTAGTATTAAACTATACCCCCAAGCATGTAAAATTCTGAGGTAGATATAGCTATTATTTATGTGTCTATATGTGTGTGTATATACATACATGTATTTTATATATGTATATAGCTATCTTGATGAATATATATATATATATATATATATATATATATATATATATACACATACACATACATATACATATACATATACATAGCTGGTCATATATATGTATGTTCACTCATAAAGAGTTCTATTTTTATTTTGGAATTTATGTTACTTTTTAATGTGACATCAGAATTTGTAAGAATACTCATATTTCAACATATACATGAAATGTTTATGGATATACCAATATAATGATAGAGGATCTGTATTTAGAAAATGGGAGTTGAGAAAGGATAGATGAAATTGTATTGGCCATGAGGTGATAATTACTGGACCTTGGTGCTAGGTACTTATTGTTTCTACTTTTGTATTTATTTGAACTTTGCCATTATAAAACCATCATACTTAAAGCAATTAGATTTTCTCATTTAAGGGCTTCAAAACAAGTAAAAATCATGTGCTTATGTTGTAAAATATGTCTGTGGTAATAGAATGTCCAAATATTGCTGTTGTGTTTTAGCATCAAGAAGTTGAGGAGAATTTTTTTTGAGAATCTCTATACACATGGATGGCAAAACTAACTGCCTTTCCTCATCTGAGTCCAATGCTTTCAGAAATGGGTGTCATCAGCAGGACCCGCTGCACTTAATAGAAAGGATAACAGAAAGCCCATGGGGCTGTGCGACTTATTTAAAACTATCTATCCAGTAGGGAAAGACCTGGGAGTTAGATCTTAAGTCATATCCCTGGACCATCACTTATCTGTGAAAAAAAGCAAATTCAATAATTGAAGGAACAAACAAAGTGATGCCCTAGTGATGAATTGTAAATGAGGTTTACATACAATTGGCCTTTCCTGTGTGAGAGTGACATTATCATATTTTTTTACCATCCATAGCTCCACATGGAATCTCTGCCCCTATACTATATTAAACACACTTATAGACAAAAAATTATTTCCCTTCCAAACACAAGTTTACAGCAGAACAATCAACAGGCATTTGATGTAGTTGGTGGCAAACAGGAACTATCTGTCTACATTTTTGTGCTATTTTATGTACTCAGTGTGTCTGTATGTTTATGCAACTTTTTAAACATTAATTTCTTTTTTAAATATATCTGCCAGCCAGCTACATAATTGGATTTCCTTTTGTTATAAGAAGTGAACATAAATTACCCCTGTTGGGTGCAGATTAGGTTACAGGATTTCTTCTCTTCTGTCACCGTCAAAACCAGGGTGTCAGAAAGCTTTAATATTTAATGCAGGCCTAATTAGTCTCAGTTGGGCCCAGGGCACTTAGAAAAACCTGACACCAGCCACAGTGTCAAGTTCATTTAGAGAGCATAATTACCCGTTATTTCCATACTGCAATAAATGCCCCTATTAGAGTAGACTTTCTCTTCACCTCCCCAGTTTTACAAGTAAATTGAAAAATAAAGAAGATTTTTTTAAAAAAAGCCTTTGATTCCTGGCAATAGTGGATGAAGATTATATAATTTGGTTCTGAATCTGACATTTCTAAGATAAGTTAAAGAACTTGCAAGTATATAAAAATAGAACCAGAGATGGTGAGAAAAACCTGGAGAAGATGGATCTGTAACAGGTTGTTAAAGAAAGTTAGAGATTCATAAGAATAAATTGCTGCCCATGACTGGCATTCTGAAAATAGCTGATCTGAAAAGAGTCTGATCAGTCATTCAGAAAATGTGTATTGAATGCTGTTATGGGCTGGCATCACACTAAGGCCCTGAGTTACAATGGTGGAAAGAAAGGGTTATGCTCTCCGGAAACATACATGCTAGCAGAGAAACACAGGAATTAAACAAATCAAAGTATTTAATTTGTATTTATAGGTTTCCGTTACGACTCAAAAAAGGAATCATAAGATGCTTTGAGAGCTTGACATCCTGACCCCAAGTGGAATTTTAAGGAAAGCTCGGCTGAGGTGAGAATGTTTGGGATAAGATCCAAAGGAGGAAGAGCAATGGAGAACAAGAAGGAAGAGAAGTATGCAAAGTCTCTGAGAAGAGAAGGGCAGAACCTGTTCTCTGATACAAATGGCCCATGAGATGAATTCTCAGGAGCCCCATGGCAGGAAATGTTGAAGTAGAAGGGAAACAGAAAACCAAACCATGAGGGCCATCTGAAGAAATGAGACAATCAGTTGTATAATTAGCTGCATGAGATCTGTCCTACATGAAACAATGAGCGTCTTCTTTCTCTCTGAAATATGAACATCGAATGTGCAAACTTATGGAAAGAAAGAAAGGGAAAGAAAGAAAGAAAGAAAGAAAGAAAGAAAGAAAGAAAGAAAGAAAGAAAGAAAGAAAGAAAGAAAGAAAGAATGAGAGAGGAAGAAAGTGGATTTAATTGCTGAGTGGCAGTCACAAAGTTCAAAAGTCTAATCTCTATTACTATTTTCTGGTTCCCTTCATTTTACAATACAAAATAGCTTTTGTTCCTATATGGTATGGTGTTCATCACCATTGCCTAAGGTATTGCCAGTCAGTCCTAAGAAAGTTGTGTTTGTTTAAAGTCATGTAATTTCTTCTTTATTCATTTGTGTAATTATTTATTTTTACTGATACATCATAATCATATATCATAGGAAGTTCAGGGTGATAGAGGCATACATGTACACAGTACTTGTTGAGCCCTCCTCCAGTTCCAACTCCATTCACCTCCCACCTTCCCATGTATGACACTGTGACTGGCAATTATTTAAGTATGTATACCATGTCCATTGAAGTATTTCCCTATCAAGTCTCCCTCCTCTCTGCTGCCTCTCAGTTAGGTCTCCTCCTTCATGCCGCTAAGGTTTCTTCTTCTTTATCTATAGTCCCTCCTGTGTTCCAATTTAATACTAGCTTCAACAAATGAGGTAAAATATCTGACTTTCCACATTTTGTGACTGCAGAGTCGTTTAATTTCTAAGTGGTAGAGTAAAAATACATATAAAGGGAAGAAGATCAGCTGAGAGTGGTGGCTTACACCTGTAACCCTAGTACTTGGGAGGCTAAGACAGGAGAATTGCAAGTTCAAGGGCATCCTTGGCAACTTAAGGCGGCCCTCAGCAATATAGCAAAACCTTGTTGAAAATAAAATAAATAAATAAATAAAAGGCTTGATATGACCTGAAGGTAGAATGTTCTTAAGTTTACTCTCTAGTACCAAAGGAGGGAAAAAGAGGTTCATAATCACCCAGGTAGGGCTTTACTTATTTCTGAATTTGGAGTATGTTTCTAGAGCAACACATTCAACCTTACTTTCCAAAGTAATTCCTTCCCTGACTTTATTTTTTTTTATCTTCTTGTTCCCTCACATCTCAGTCTAAGACTAGATGTCTTTAGTGAAGCATTCAGCTATTTAACTATCTTGAGCCTTTCTTTTTAAATGATGGTTGAAGTCTATATGATAAATTCTAACACTTTATTTTTTTATACAACCATAGTTCTTTTATTGTGTCTAATGTAGTCTGATACTCTAAATAGAGTATATGCTCCATGCGGGCAAAATCTATGTGCTTTGTTTTTCAAAATAAAGACAATATGCAAAGCACAGGACAGATGCTACCATCAACACTTATTGTTGAATTGCTTCCTGAGAAACACAGCAATTCCTGTGGAATATTCCTGTCTCCCTGTCTGATTACCTACAAGATCTAAAAAGGACCTGATTTGACACCTCAGACACACTTCTCAATGTTGACATCCCTTCTCCGATTTTTGGAATTCATCCCTTCCAATCTGATCCTGAGGATGAATTTTATGACCCTATTTCCATCCTCTGGTCACTCTTTCACCTTCTATCTGAGATGTATTCTCCAAGTTTTTTTTTTTCCCTCTCCCTTTATTTAATCAATGCATGAATTAAATCATATGTGGTTTCAAGTCAATAATTCAGTTAAAATAAATTTTTAACACTTTTGTTAATTTATTATTGCTTTATTTTGTTTTTGCTTATTTTTTAATTACTTGTTTGTTTTATTCTTGCCTTACTTTAAAGTGCTTTTAATGTTTTCATATGTTTGGAGTTGCTATAATAGCATCTTGACTAACCCACTTTTCCAATGTAAAAACAAACCACTTTATTTCAAATATCTTATTATAATCTATGATTATTTCTGACATATATATGTATATGTATATATGGCTGGCTTTTTGGTTAGCTTTTGGGCAACATAACTCTGAAGGACATTACAGGAGATTGAACTCAGGGGCATTGTACTTCTGAGTTGCACCTCCCAGTCTTATTTTATTTTATATTTGAAACAAGATCTCTCTACGTTGCTGAGGGCCTCACTGAATAGCTGAGGCTAGCCAAGAACCATGATATTCCTGTCTTGACCTTCTAAGTACAGGGATTGCAAGTGTGCACCACAACACCTGGCCCACATAACATTTTTTCTTTTTTAAAATTTTTTATTGGTCCACTGTAGTCATACATCTTAATGCGATAAAGGATTTGTGTAAACATATGTGCACACATCACCCAATTAGCCCTCACCCAATCCCCACCTCATTCCCTTTCATCCCTCCTTCCCTTGCTTGGCTTAGTGATTGACTTTGATATGTTTATTTAAGTACATCATGTGTATTAGAGAGTTTCCCTCTTACCCCCATCCCCTCAGTTAGGTTGCCTTATTTGGTGCTTTATAGGATCTCCTTCTTCATCTAGTTCCTTCTGTTGCCCATTTTTTATTCTACTTTTACTAAAACTTATTTAAATGCTTGAAGTATGGCTCCTACAATCATAGAGATGAAATATCATCATTAAGTATGACCTTTTCTTTTAACTAGCTAATATAACCTATTTCCCCCTATTTTCTACACTTTTTAATTTTACTTTTTGGAGATATTAATCACTGCCTGACATTATCTGTTTGATGTATATTTTAAGTGTTACCTCCAGCATAATATGATGCCTATGGAGAGTTGGATATTGTCCCTGTTCTCTTTACTTTTGCATCTCTAGTGTCTGTACCAAACACACTCTTGAACATAAGTTGAAATAATCAAAAATAGAATGAACACTAAAAATCACCCATAGTTCAAGCTTGAAAAATGCAGTTTCCAACTCCAAAAATTGTAGCTTCTCTTCCACTTATCCCCAGAGCTAACTTATTTGAACACTTTAAAATGATTTATTGAAGCATTTATCTTTATATTTCTAAGATAAAAAGGCATGGTGTTTTGCTCATACAAATGTTTAGCCATCTTGAATTTATACTTTAAGAGAAAAAAGATTAGTTCTTGTGCATGGTTCTCCAGTTAAAATTCTTTTATCTCATCCTCCCAACGGAGTTATATCAGTATTTGTATTAAATTTATAGTTTGTGTTCAGTAAACATTTTCATTCTTATAATCCCAAACAACTGACCATACAATTTAGAGGAAGGAAGATTTATTTACTTACAGTTTTTGGAGATTTCAGGATTCAGTTCATGATAGGCCAGGTTTGCAGAGCTCAGGGCATGGCAGTAGGAAACGGAGAAAGAGGGAGCAAGCAACAGCTCTGCTTTTCCTATCACAGAATTCATATGTAATCCTGAAGACAGAAGAGGGACCATATACATATATTCCACAAAGCAACATCCCCAGGGACCCATTTCCTTCTACCACACCCTCTCTGCTGAGGCTAGTACCCAATAAATCTTTTACCATTGAAATATCTACTGATAGATTACAATCCCATGACTTGATCATATCAACTTTGTGTATTAATACATGAGTTCTTCAGGGGCCATTCTATATCCAACCATAACACATATATTAATACATGAGTTCTTCAGGGGCCATTCTATATCCAACCATAACAAATATATTAATACATGAGTTGTTCAGGGGGCCATTCTATATCTAACCATAACACAAAGTATTACAAAACATAAAAATTGTTCAAAACTGAAACATACAGTATATTGTGAGAATGTGTGTGCTTTGTGTGTAAAAACAAAAATAACAAAAATAAAAAATAACAAAAAATAATAAAAAACCAAAAATAACAAAAAAAGATGATATAAACACGATACAGATTAGCCAGGTATGGTGGTATATGCCTATAATACCAGTTCTTTCTTGGAAGGCCGAGGCACGAGAATCATGTTTGGGGATTGCCTCAGAAATTTAGTGAGACTCTCAACAACTTAGTGAGGCTTTGTTTCAAAATAAAAAACAAAAAGAGTTGGGGGTGTTGCTCAGAGGTAAAATACCTTAGTGTTCAGGCTCCAGTATTCCAGAAAAAGTTATAAAGTTATCCTGAAATCATGATGAGGAAAAAAAAATAAAATGAAGATGCTATTCAGATTGAGAAAACATACATGTAAGTACATATCTTTTTCTGATATTAACAATCAGCTCTAGTGTCTCCATATCCTTTTTGCTAATTTTGCTCAATAAATTTTCTCAATTTACTAAAATATACAGGTAATATTAATGTGTAGGGTAATATTAATGTATAGGTTTCTCCTCCTTTACTTGGTCCAAAAGCCACTTGTCAGGAGCCCTCCAGATCCACCACCTTATCATCACTGTTCAGTTTTGGACCTACGCCTCTCCTCAGCATCATACTTCCCTTACCCTCTTTCCTGTTGGGTCGGCTGCCTCCCAATCTTTGCTTCTTCTTCTTGGATTACCTTCTCATTTAGGCAGCATGCATCCATCCCTGTGAGAAAGCACACCTGGGGAGTTAATTTTTTTCTTCTATTTCCTAAGTACCAGAAATATTGCTACTAATATAAAAATGGTTTGTGTATAGAATTGTAGGTTTGAAATAATCCTTTTATAATTTTAAAGCATTTTTTCACTGCCTAAAAAATTTGAATGGTGCTTTTTTAGCAAATATAATGCAATTGTGATTTCTAATCCTTTGTGTATGGTCTATTTGACATCTCTTAGAAGTTTTAATAATATTTTATTTATTTTTCATGTTCTGAAATCTTGTAATAATGAGGCTCTGATATTGTGGTGGCCTCTTGTTTAATTATTTCTTTTCTTTTCCACCTGTTATTTGTAACTTTGTTTAGACATATGTTAGATTTTCTATATTAATCTTTCGTTTTGTCTTTTGTTTCCTATACTATAGAAAATATGATTTGTTTTTTAGGATATTTTCTGGACCTAACATTGCATTTCTATTGTGATTACTTTTTCTACTGTTTTAAAATTTCAAGATCTCTTTCTTTTTCTTCATCTATAATGCTTGTAGTTTTCATGTTATTTTTAAATTAAATATACTTTTACTAAGTAATAATTTTATTTTCCAGATATTTCTTTTTGTTGTCTGTATTCTTTAAATTCCCTCAGAGTACTTCTTCCAAACTTTGCTTCTTTCTTTCATAGGAACTCAATTTCATACTTCTATTTATATATGTATCTGTCTATTTATCTAAATATCTATTTATAAAATCCATCCATCCAAGAAGGTTCCTCACAGAATTTTTTTTTTTTTGTACTGGGGTTGGAACCCAGAGGCTTTCTACCTCCAGGCTATACTCCCAGACCTTTTTTTAAATATTTTATTTGGAAACAGGGTCTCACTAAGTTGCTGAAAGCCTCACTAAGTAGCTGAGGTTGGCTTCGAACCCATGCGATCCTCCTGTCTCAGCCTCCCAAGTGCGGGGATTACAAGCATGTGCCACCATGCCCGGCTTTCTCACAGAAATTATAAAGGTATGTCTTGTAAAAGGTGTGCTTCACTATAAGGTGGGTTGTACCAGAAATTACCATTATGTTGACAGTTTCCTGCTTAGATAGGTCATTTGATTATATCTATTACTTTACTCAGAGACAACTCTCTGGGTTGTAAGCTTGGTTTCTAGCATTCTGGAAGCCAAGTAGTGGCAGATTTATAATTAATATGTTTGCCTTCAATGCATTCCTTAATTTTTTCCCTAGTTTCAGTGTATCTAATGTTCCTGAAACAGTCCCTCTCATTCAATCTTTTATGATATGATAGCCTGTCTTATTTTGGGAAGGGAGGAGATAGGGAAGGAACTGTATGCCTGCTTTAGCAGAGCTTTTCTGAGCATGAGACTCCTTTTACATGCTCTTTTAACCAAATCTCCTGTTACTCCACCCATTATCCCTTACTTTAAAGGTACTTGTCACTCCAATTCCTGACTTTCTCCAGGTTACCCTGGAGAAAAGCCCTTCACTCAACCTTGTCTGATGGGTTAAGTTAGCCATTGTCTATTCATAGGTTTTTAACTTTCAAAATTTTATTTATTTTTCTCATCATCTTTCATTTCCATTTACTCCATATATTTAGATTTTTTTTTTGGCCAGTCACTATCATTTTATCAGGGTCTGAAAAAATAAATAAGAAAAGTCTATGTGCAATCTACTCAGTTTAACTCCACATTCATGCTTTTCTCTTCCATATTCTTCTTAATCTTTAATTTTTTTTTATTTTTTGGTGGTACTGGGGTTCCTCGAAGCCCTTCTACCTCTGGGGTACACTCCGAAACCTATTTTATATTTTTGAAACAGGGTCTCTTACGCCAGCGTGGCTGGCTTCGAACCTGTGTGATCCTCCTGTCTCTGCATCCCAAGCATGGGAATTACAAGCATGCGCCACCACGCCTGGCTTAATCTTTAATTTTTTTACATACTAATGTTCAGTCACTTTATTTTTAGAGAAAAATCTCATATCCACAGTCACAGCTCCAATCATGTTTACCATATACACAGAGTATTCTTCCAGGTAGAACTCATATAGTTGAACTACAAATTTATTGTATGCAAATCAGAATTAATGTATCATAATTCCTGACTTCAAAATAAACTCTTTATTAATGGTTGTGTTCATTTTCCTTCACTATCACAAAATACCTAGGAGGAAAAAAAAAACATTAACAAAGTAAATATTTAGAGGAGGAAATATTTACTTTGACTCATCTTTACAGATTATGGTCCTATGGCTCCATTGCTATAGACTGCAATAAGACAGAACATAATAATGTATAGAGCACGGTGGAGTAGAACTCGTCTTCATCTCATGTAGACCAGGAACACGAGAGAGAGAGAGAGAGAGAGAGAGAGAGAGAGAGAGAGAGAGAGAGAGAGAAAGAGAAGAGAGGAGAGAGGAGAGAGGAGAGAGGAGAGAGGAGAGAGGAGAGAGGAGACAGGAGAGAGGAGAGAGGAGAGAGGAGAGAGGAGAGAGGAGAGAGGAGACAGGAGAGAGGAGACAGGAGAGAGGAGAGAGAAGAGAGAAGAGAGAAAGAAGAGTAACAAGATATACCTTTCCAAGGGATGAATGAGCTAGTAACCTACCTACTTCCTCTAACTGGGCTCCATATCATACAGTTTCCACCACCTCCCAATAATGCCTTAAAATTATTAACATACTTGTGAGGCCAGAGCCCTTATGATCCTTTCACTTTCCCAAAGCCCCACCTCTGAACACTGCTGCACCGGGGACCTAGCCCTTAACATATGAGTCTTTGGGGAAACATTCAGAGCCAAACCATAACAATGCTCAATAGAATAACCCCAAAGGAAATTAATCTTGTTACCTCTATTATAAGTAGAGCCTTAAAAGCCCACAAACAATTGCTCAGTGCCTCCTCTATGTCTAGTACTGTGATATATAACTGCATGACAGAGAAAGGAGCCATTTTTACCAGCATTTTCAGAGATTACATGCTCATGAAGAAAACAAAAATGTATAAAATTACTATGGGATGTGATATATACTGTAATAGAAGAAGTGATCACAGGGGTTACATGGTCAGTGTAGAACACTTACCAGAGGACAGAAGCTGAGCAGAAGACTGAGGCATGCTTGGGAAATCTTAAGTATGCAAGGGAAAGTAGACTGCTCTTGACAGGAAGGGCACTATGTGTAGGTTCTAGAAAGCACACCATCAATGTGCCTGTTTCAGAGGAATTTGGCTTCTTAAAGTCCAAATTGGTTGAGTTAGAGTATTAGTAGAGAAAAACTGGGGCCATCTGTGGCCAAGCATTGGAGAGCTGTGAATTCTATTTTAAATAAATTGTATATGCTATTTTAGTAAGCTTTTGTATCACTGTGACAAAAAATACCTGACAAAAACTTAAAGAACAAAAGATTTGTTTGTGTTCATTGTTTCCAGGCCTCAGTCCACAGGTAGCCAGCTCTAAGCCAGAAACACCATGGTGGAGGAAAGCTGATTTACTCTTGGCCACCAGAGGCAGAGAGAGCAAGAGAGGAGGCCTGGTATGGATACAGTGCTTAAGACCATGGCCCAATGGCCCACCTCCTCCACTCATGCCTTACCTTTGAATCTTGCTGCATTTGGAACCAGGCTCTCTACACATGAGTTTTTGGGAGAAAATTTCAGATCCAAACTATAATACATGCTTATCAGATTTAATTTTCCACTTGTTAATAATCATTAACAGATTCTACCATTTGACATTAGACATAGCAATATATAAACATGCACTCACAAACATTTGCACACACATACACATATATTTACATGTATCCTGTGGTGGGCACATTCCTGGTTTTCATATTCCTAATGTCATCCTGAGGCAAATGAAGGGGAGGGAGGAAGGGTGAGTTTGGGGTTTCTCAGAACTTGTAATACCACATGGGCAAAGAATCATGGCCAGAATAACCAACCAGAGGGCAGAGTCTATTACAAGTATCCATATGGGAGACAGCAAAACAAATATACCTGGGGAAAACTGAGGACTTAAAGAAAATCAACTGCTATTGCTTACTTTGGATTTCCTAAGTATAAATTGCAATAAGCTTCTTACTCCTGATTCTACATCAGAAGCCACCGAGACACTCTCAGACAATAATGCAGAACTAATTTATACACATTGGTGAGATAATCTTTCCAACTCTAGGAAATATTTGCAATCTAAAACATGGTGTCAAAATGATTTCTAGGTTACCAAAAAAAAAAAAAAAAAAAAAAAAAAACCTCGGGAACTGGGGAAGTCATATCAGGAGACCATGTCAATAATTTGAAATAAAATAGAGGAGAGCCTAGATTATACACATGGTTAGCTCATTATATTTTTCAAAATTACAACCATCTGGATTTTTGATGGTTATAACCTCTTGTGAGAAGCAGAGATGTTTGTATCATCTCTGCCTTTATAGGTAAGGAACACTGCAGCCAAGTAAAATTTGTTTTACAAGTAGAACACCATTGAACTTGGGTCAGAATCCTAGGCCTCATGTCTAGTGTTCTAGAATTTGCTTATTACTCTGCCTCTATTTTTCTTTCTTGCAGAGTTTGGATATAAAAATATTGATTTGGCCGGGCGTGGTGGCGCACGCTTGTAATCCCCGCGCTTGGGAGGCAGAGACAGGAGGATCGCGCAGGTTCGAAGCTAGCCACGAGCACTGGCTTAGGAGACCCTGTTTCCAAATAAAAATGTAAAAATAGGTCTGGGAGTGTAGCCCGGAGATAGAAGGGCTTCCAGGAACCCCAGTACCACCAAAAAATACATAAATAAGTAAAAATATTGATTTGGACTATTAGGACTCAGAATCAGTAGTGCTGGTCTCACAGTTTTCTGGTGGCCATGGTAGCCAAGAGACATTGCAGGTCTGTCTTATAGTAAATAAAATATTCCTTAGCCAGGCATGGTGGCACACACTTGTAATTTCAGTACTTGAGAGGCTGAAACAGAAGGATTGGGGTTGTGAGGCTCTCTGCAACTTAGTGAAACCCTGTTTCAAAATGACAAATAAAAAATTGAACTGGGGGTATAACTAGAAGGTAGAATGCCCCTGAGTTTAATCCTCAGTAAAATAAAATAAAGTATTTCATAGACTATATCTGGAAAAAAAAGTACTTAAAGCTTATGTGCATTGATTTTCATAACAGCAGAAAGCAAGGGGTTAAAGATGGAGCAGGAGGGAGAATAATTGACATGTGGACCTACTGGTCTTTCCCCAGGCCATCCGGGAACTTAAATAGCCAACAGTTAATTAAAAATAAACTGACACTTTACTTTAAGGATAGTTTTAATAACCATTTATAAATGTTACATTAAAAATTCATACACTGTTATCAACTCCTGCTAAGGATTTACAGCACAATGAAGGTGTTATGAATGTTTTATAGGTTCTGGGGAGAAGGTTCTTCCTGGAGAGATATTTTCAGAAGACTATTTGTCTTTTCTGGGCCACATCATAAGTACTTAAGACAACAGTCTCTTGTGGAGTAGAAACGGTTCCCAAAGTGAAGTTGGGATCTACCTTTTCCTCTCAATTGTAACTGGTCACAGCCACAGAGCTCTCCTGTGCTGTGCTCCTGGCAGAGAGTGTGTTTCAAGTAGTGGGTGCTACTGAGGAAATTTAGGAAATACTTGAAAAGATATGTCCCTGTGCTGACATAGATAATGAGCAGAAAACATAAGATTCGACGAGAAATTATCATAGCTGAGGACCCGTGGGATCTGTTACACAATAATATCTGTTCTATTTTTGGAGAGTCTGCTATATAAAGAAGTTGTAGATTCTCCTCTGCCTTATTTTGGGCACACCTGTGAATTTGTCTAACATCACAATTCATTGTAGATATGTCTTTTGGACCATGGGTCTAGGACTGGAATTAGAAGCCAATCTCTTCCAGCTGTTGCCTTCATTTTAAACATGCAAGGACCATGGAGCTATATATGTGTGAGCACAGCAGAAGAGGACTCCAAACTGTCTGATTCACAACCAACCATTGGAAAGTAAATTTCCTTGTTCAGGGTCCAGGAATTACAAACTGTACCTCTTAACAGTTTAGGGACTGTGACTTTTGTACCAATGCATGATTGGGTTTTAAAGCCCTGGAGGATTGCCTTCAGCACTGACCCAGCTTCCAAGTAAAGCAAAAGGAACAGAAATAAAAACTCAATGGTAAATTTGTTTTTATTTCTCTGTTTTTCTTGTAGTTCTGTAAGTACAGATTAGTGCTATTTGAATTTATTCACTTCTTGGTTTGAAACTTCTGGAAAATAGACTAACTCTAGCTGTCAATGTTATCCCAAATTATTTAAACATCAGCAAGAAAGTTTTCCTTATACAGAAACACAACACAACCTTTATTAGTCAATAATCTTAGAATGTAATATGAGAAATGTTTTCATGCATATCAGTTCACATTTTAATTATCATCAGTTTATCAGAGTTTTCACCATTTCACTTCATTGAGAATCGATACATACCCATCTGTACTCATCCCATCGTCTAAAAATGGAGTGTGTGTGTGTGTGTGTGTGTGTGTGTGTGTGTGTGTAAGAAGGACAGAGTAAATGCATGGATGTGCTGATATATGTATATATACATATACATATATATATATATACTTTTATAACATAGAAACATAGATCATAACATAGAAATATAACATCACAATTATGTCATAGATTATAGAACTTACATGCACCTAAGAGTATTGGTTTTGCCATTTTTTCATTGTTTTTGGGATTCAGAAACAAGCATTATGAATCTTTTAAAAATTCAAAATCTCATCAAAATTGGAACACACAAAATCCTTACTTTTTGTTTTGCAGTAGTTATAAAATGATAAAAATGAAACAGCATGATAGATAAATAGGACACCAGAATTAAAGGAAGAAAGAGGCAGAGAAAGAATAATGCAAGATAAAGACTGGGAACATACATGCAAGATAATGTGCAGGGGCCAAGGGAGCAACAGGGAAGAGAAAAAGTGAAGACAGGACAGAGATGTAAGACAATTTTAGATGTCTAGAACTGGTTAAAATAATGTATACTCTCTACAGGGTGTATATTAAATATATAATACAATATTTAGCAGGCTGAGAGATCAACTGAATGAGACATTGTTTCAAAGTTAAAAAATAAAATAGGGCTCAAAGGTTAAAATACCCTGGGTTCAATCCTAGTATCTCTGCCCCCCCCCACAAAGTTACTACAGTGTCTGCTCTTGAAATACTCTCTTGGAGTCATAACATATTTGAAAGAATCCTGGATTTTAACTTGTAAGTTTTGGCTTATATAACCACTGTTTTTCTATCTCTGCCTCAATTTTCTTCTTATAACTCTGAGAAACATATACAATCTTCCAAATCATAATAAATAAATATGAACAGAAAGGATAATATCTCTCCCCTATTGTTGTGAAATCAAATGAGATAATGAGCATAACCTAAAAGTAGCATTTTGCAACCTATAGCTGTTCATATAAATGATAGTGTCATCCTTCAAAAATTATCTGATGAGAGGACAGCAGAATTGTGTGGGGGTAAATAAACAGTAAACAATGAGCACCCTGCCCATCCTGCACAGCACAGCCCTTCCTTCCCTTAACCACCTTTCTTCTGAGACTTTTGCCTGTGAAGCCAGCTTTCCCACTGCAAACCACAGGCTGCTACTTTGTTCTTTACAAATCTATATCAGGGAGGCCAAATTCAGTAAAGCATGTGCAAGAGGGATTTTGAAGCCGGCTGCTCCGGCTTCAAAAAGTTTGTTTCGTTTGTTTCACCCTTTCATTCAATCGGGCTGGATCAGATTCCCACAGCTCCCAGCCTTATCAGCTACCATGTCTGTCATGGATTTACAGGCAATAGAGAGAGAGAGAGAGAGAAAAAAAAAAAAACCACTTGCCGTTCATTACATTCTTACACCCTCATCATGTATCTGGTCAGACTGGATTTTATCAAAGTTATCTAAGTTCTTTCCCACCTCTGCCTTCTCAAATTGTTACTTTATGTAAATCTTCAATATAGGTGTATTTCTCTGTGCATTTCAATGTATAATTAGCCTTTAGCATTCAAAATGTTGAAGAATTATAATTCATTTTCCTTTAAATTGAATGATTACTGGATTTGGATTTAGGGTAGAAGGCTTTTATTTCAGGTTACTGTTACTAACTGGCTGGTGTCTGTGTGTCAATGCCTGGTGTTGAAGCAATTACTTTCTCTAGATGTCTCTGTTTTTTATACAAAAAGATAAAGAAAAATTCAATGGAAGCTAAATCCAAATCAATCTAATATATGAGTTTTTTTTAAATACATTTACTAATTCTGTAGAACTTTGGGCTGAGAGTTAAGTCTTCATTGAAGAAAGGCCTTTAAAATAGATCTTGAAGATAGAGTCAGAGTTAAATAAGTAGACAGAGTCGACTATAAGACATTTCAGAAGAGTTCCAGGAATAGGTGCAAACTGCAAACTCATTCACTTATTCATGCATCCAGTGTCTATTAATGAGCCTCTGGTCTGTGACAGTCACTGTGTTAGATGCTAGGAAATCAGCAAACTAACAATACAGATAAAAGGAACTCTTCTTTCTTGGAGCTTCTATAATAGTCGGAGAAAAATTACTAATTCTATTTGGCTGAAGTAGAGAATACATTTAAGTGAGAAATGATAGCTCTGTGAAGTTATACTGGAGTTGGACAATGGAGCACCTTTCACTCCAGTCTAAATTTGTATTTCATGGTGAAGCATTGGTGATTAGCTCGTGGTCTAATGGACCACAGGATTTGATGGAGACATGCTAACCCTGAGAAGCTATGCAGAGGAGGAACATGCCTCACAGTAGTACAACCTCTGAGAGTAAAAATGGACAAATGGAGCTATAGCTGAAGGAGAGAGAGCAGAGAAACTCTGAACTATATTATGATGTGAGACTGCAGTGCACAAATAAAAGTATATAATAAAATTGAACTTGTTAAAATATTAAAGAAACTAAAATAAATAAATAATGAAATTGTGTATTTGTGGCAAAACAAAAACAAAAATAGTTGGAGAAGACATATACACAAATGCAGTAGAATAGGAAACTCAGAAACAAATCCACACACTTACATCCAATTTATTTTTGGCAAAAGGGCCAAAAATCATACACTGGAAGAAAAAGATAACCTCTTTAACAAATGGTATTTACAAAACTGGTTAACCATATGTAGAAAATGGGAAAAAAAACCCACTTTATCACCCTGCACAAGAGTCAATTCAAGATGGATGAAAGACTTGGAAATTAGACCAGAGACCTTGCAGCTCACTGAAGAAGGCATAGATCCAACACTTCAAGACATAGGAACAGGTTCAAACTTTCTCAAAAAGACCCAAAGGCACAAGAAAGCAAAAGGAGGATCAATATGTGGGATGGCATTAAACTGAAGAACCTCTGTACAGCAAAGGAATCAAGAACCTCAACAGAAAGCCAACAGAATGGAAAAACATTATTGACAGCTATATTCATCTAATAAAGGACTAATATCTAGAATATATAGAGAACACAAGAAAACAAATAACCAAATCAAAAATGGTTAAAGTGAATTAAATAACCCCTTCACGCAGAAAAGAAATACAAATGGCCAACAAATGTATGAAAAAGTGTTCAATATCTTTAGCAATCAGAGAGATGCAAATCAAAACTACCCTGAAATTTCACCTTACCCTAATTAGAATGGCAATCATTAAAAATGCAAGCAATAAAAATGCTGGAAAAAATGTAGAGGAGGCACTCTGAAACACTGTTGATGGGATTTCAAACAGTTTGAAGGATCCTCAAAAAATGGGAATGAATCTTATATATGACCCAACTATACCATTTCTGGGTGTTTACCCAAGAGTATGGAAGCTAAACTTCCAGAGTACTCCATGCATAGCTATATTTATAGTTTCACAATTCACAGTTGCCATACTCTGGAACCAGCTGAGATGTCCCTCAATAGATGAATGGATTACAAAATGATGGAATATTTACATAAAGGTATTCTACACATCCATAAAGAAGAATAAAATTATGTCATTTGCAGAGAAATGGATGGAACTGAAGAACATTAAGTTAAGTGATATTAGTCAGTCACAAAAAACAAAACATTGGATTTCCTACCTATTATGAAGAAGCTAGGGATAAATTGGGACATAGAAGGAACTCCAGACCAAGAATAAGAATCTTTAGATGAGAGAATAAGGGGACCTAAATAAGGAGCTGGGAGAGAGGAAAATGGAAACACATCCATGGACATGGTGCACATACACAAACTTATTAAAGCCTGTCACTGTGCTGATCACTGGGAGAAGGGGAGAGGAAAAGAAGGGTGGGAAGTGGGAGAGGTCTTAACCAGTGCTGTGCATGCAAGCTTCTATCACCCTGAACTTCACCAAGATGTGTAATTATAACACATACATATGTACATATATTCATATGCAATATGCATTCTGGAGTCTGATTAATACTATTTTGACTTTGAGTGCCTTATTAATATCCCTAAGCACTGTTTTATCATTTGTAAAATAAATACCAATTTACATCCTGATTGTGAGGATTGATTTATAGGATCAGCTTACTCCAGCACAATGCCCAGTACCCAATAATAAATAGTAACACAGTATTTTAGTATTTAGTGCCAGCTTCTTGTAGGTGGGCTGAGAACTTAGCTGACAACTTGGCAGAGGGCTAACTTTGACAGATGTTGCTAAACAACTAACTGAATGAGGAATAAGAACAAGAATCAAAGTTCTCCTCCCTAAACTGAGAAGTCTAGCTTTGCTGAAGGGAAGAAATTATGAAAGAAGTCATCTGCTGAAATATGACAAAGATTTTATATCACACCTACAGCTTGTTAAATATTTTCATTGTGAAAATTTCATTGGTCTCTACCAACCTAGATCAATCTTATTTTCTTCAGGTTTAACATCCTAGTCCTCCACAAATTTTGTTTACCTGGTATGATGAATATAACCTAAAAGTAGCACGTTGCAGCCTATAAAATTTGCAATCTATTAGAAGTGACATAATATTGAAATTGTTCTTATTAGTACAACTTTCTCAGAAGCTGAGGACTCTTTGTAAAAGTTTGGAATTGATTTGACTCTAGTCAATTTCAGTGAATTCAGATAAAAATTACATTTTTACTCATGTCCCCTGTCCACCTCAAGCTGGCTGAAGGCTCAGCAACATGTCATATTCTCTCTGGGATCCAACCTGGATTGGCTCGTACCTGGATTTTTGCGAAATATGTTACCAGACTCTAAAAGCCGCTGGTTATTGATAACACAAGTCACTGCTATCCTATTCCACTGGCCAAAAGCAGTCAGAGGGCCACAATCTTCTTCAAAGGTGAGTTGCAGTAAAAGAATCAAAATGCAGGAGAAACAAGAAAGAAAAAATAAAAATTAAAAAACTACATTTTAGTGTAAGCTAAAAGGTGAAAATATTTCATAAAAAATGTCTTTAGGAGCAACAAAGATTATTAAGAACTGAAGTAAGATGAGGACATACAGAAAATAGAGACAAAATTGGTAATATTTGGGAAATAATAAGAATCTAAAAACCCTGAAAATATATAATCTTAGTTTCATCTGTACATATAAAAGGGTCCCTAAATTGCCTTACAGTGTTTCCACATCTAGCTGGAAGTCTTAAAAACTCAGAATTTCAGTGTATGAAAAAATTTATTTTAATTTTTCAATAAAATAATTTTAGAACCCTACTGACAGTTGATCAGGAAATCCTACAGTTTCCTTTTGAATGTTTTTACTTCTCTTGATTGTGTAAGAAATGTAGGGACCCAAATGGTTCAATGGAAGTCTAGCTTTCTCCCCAAAAGTCAACCACTACTGGTTTCTGCACTTACCATGGTTTAGTGGAAATAAGGAAACTAAGCTTCACATACAGCACTAATCAACTGTTGACCAAATCCCTGAACATATTCTGGGGCCTCTGAAGTGGCTCAGTCTATGCTTAGTTCCCGAAAGCAGGCATAAGTTGTTGAGTTCTTAGATTTGTCCATCTTGGCATTTGCTCTTTTCATTTCTTACCTAACTATGCCTCAAAAAATCTTAACAGGAAGTTATATCGGTTACTCTTTTTGCTACTTCCCAACTACTATCTCTTTTCCCCCTATGTGATCATGCTGCCACATTGCCTTTCAATCCGTGTGAATACATTAAGTTCTATTCCATCCCCTTTTCCAGGAAATGGAACTCCACCCAGAGCCTCCTAAAGCTATAGGTATGATATACCTATGTATATACCCTATCAAAGTTTTGTATGTAGGGGAAAATGGGAGAATGCTGCTTTCATTAACTTAAAATGAATTTATTCTCCTAAATGAAACCAAGTCAACTTTGAGTCACAGCTCTCTCTGGGAGAAAGCAAAGCAAAGCAAAACAGAAACAAATCAATGAACAAGCAAAACCTGCATAATTTTGGTCTCCTGCAGGGCCTCCCACTAATTGCTTCAAGAATAATTTTTTTCTATTAAGGACAATTATATGTTTTATAATTAGTGTTTTCTAAATGAACTATTTTTAGTAATGAGAAAGTAAGCTTAAATACCAAGATGGATGTAAAAATCAATGTTTGTCAAATGAAAGAATGAGTGAATGAATACTCTGTATCCACCTCTTTCATACTGTTTATAGCTTTAAACGATGTCAATGCACTCAGAGTGTGCAAAATTACCTGAATTACCTGAGAGCATTACAGCAGCTGCTACATCAGCAGTTATTTTGCCAGTTGTTCAGAGGCTGTGAAAATTAACACAGGCTGGCAGAAACACAGGCAATATATCTGGGAGCCATTTTTGCTTAGGAAAAAAAAAGGTGATTTCCTTAGATAAAACACCATCTGTAGGATCACAGAGGATGAGAGGCATACTGAGCAGAGATCAGCATCAGACAAGTACTGAGAGCAAAAAAACACTATAGAAGAACTCAACAAAATGTGCTACTAAGCTGACTTCAGCTAAGCTCTGAAATCACATAGGCAAATACACTTTGCTTATCCATGAAGATGGGAAAGACAAATAATGAGCTGGTTTAAGAGAAGACTCTTAAGGATATACTGCTTGTGCCAGTGGGTAAATGTCCCGTGTGGATCAAGCAGAATCAAATACAGGCTGTTTATCTGAAGTGGGTCAGGTGTCATGCTAAGTCCTTGTCACAGAGGAGTGAATTGGTTGGGCAAAGTTCTTCCCTCTTGAATCTCACAGCCCTGCATGTCGTACATACTTTATAAAAAGAAAAAGAAAAAGAAAAATGATGTTAAATGGCTTAAAAGACTACACTTGGCCTAAAAAAAAAATAAAAGATATTACAACTGTCCACATCTATGTCTGAAGACTGAAGATATTCAGAAAAAAAAACTGCATCTTGATGGAAAAAACAGTCCAAATAATGCTATACACATATACAAAGCTATCAATATATTATCAATACCAATATCAATGAAATACACAAAAAGGAGAAGGGAGCAGGGTAGGACCCAAAGGGAAATAAATATATTCAATACTGTGAGCATGTATATTTATATCACTCTGAATCTTATTATGATGTATAAGTATATACAACAATTAAAAACTGCATCTATAGTGAACATATACAGACTTTTCTTCTTGTCATAACTCAGTGATATAGTATATCAACTTTTGCATGTCATTTTCATTGCTTTAAGTGTCACCAGTAAACTAGAGAGATTTAAATTATACAGGAGGGTGTATGTAGGTTTTATTGCAAGTACCACACCACTTTATATAAAGAGCTCAAATATTTTCAGATTTGGTGATCTTCTGGTCCCTAGAACGTACATCTTACAGATAGCAAGGATCAAACATGTTTGCCAACATCCAACTCCTTTCCCTCTCTGACGTTCTTATTGCCCCTTTGACACACATACATTCACACAGTCACTTGTGGATGACAGGTGCACATTAAATAGGACACTTGTGTCATTCCCTGCTAGTCTCAGATCACCCCCACAATCCCTTTCGGACTTTTTTTTACTATGAAATCACTCATTCTTGTCTCCCTACAGTACTTTTAATCCAATCTTCTTGGTAACTCGGAGGTGAGCATCACTTATAAATATTTTTCATAAAAACATCATTTCAGAAACAATAAGAAGCAGCCTTTGTGGTTAAAAAATAAAAGGGCCATTAGGGCAAAGTCCGTGGTCTGTCTCCCTCCACTGTTCAGCCAGGGGAGCAGCAAGGCATTTCTCTGCAGCCTGCACTCAGGGCCGCTGAGGACTAATGCTCTATTGTGTCTTTAAACAGGGGCAAAAGGTGAATAGGAGACTCACCCTGACACTCGGAGCATCCCTATACAAACCTTAACAGGGCTTTCACTGACAAAATTCAATTCCAGAATTGTATTTTACTTTCCCAAACATCCTAAGCCTTTTACTTAACTCTTCCCGGTGTTAGGGATCTCAGCATCCATGTCTGTGGGAAGGAGGTTGAGGGGTCCAAGTGATAAGAGTAGGAAGGTGCAAGGTTGGTAAGCAGAAGCACAGGACCCATTCCGAAGCTGTCGCTGTCTTTCAGTGTGATTTGTCTGCCTCTTGGAGAGACACGTAAACGGTCTAGATATCTGTCACTTCCTCTTAGAAAAGGAGAAAGTTATTGAGAGAAAATTAGAAGAATGGTAAAGTTTAGGAATCAGAAATGACATTAAATATCACTTATCTTCTTTTACCATCCTTATAAGCCAACAAAAGTGGAGGAATTCTCAAACATGTTCTCATTAGTATGACCTGGGTAGACTTGCAAGGAGCTCAGGGCCAAACCCAACCTGCAGTCATTCTCAGGTACGTGGAATGTGATTAAGTACAGTGTGTGCATGGTGCAGGATAGGTGTGTGTGTACATGTGTGTGTGTGTGTGTGTGTGTGTGTGTACGTGTGTGTGTGTGTGTGTGTGTGTGTATGTATTTATAGGGATTGAACCCAGGAGTGTGCTACCTCTGTGATATAACCCCAGGCCTGATATTTTTTTTATTTTGAAACAGGGTCTCACTATGCTATTGATGCTAACCTAGAATCTATGATCCTCCTATCTCAGGCTCCCAAGTAGTGGGATTACAGGTGTGTACCACCAGCCTGGTTTGTATAGACTCATTAAGACTGTAAACTGCAAAATAGAAACCATTTATATCTCATTTATAGATATTGCATATTATTAGAGACCATGATATTGTGTTCTGCACACAAAATATGTATGCTCAATGGTATTCTTCATCAACTCCCTTTCCCCACCGTCACCACTTTCCATCTGTTCTCTCCATTACTCAAGCTTTCTTTTTTTTCTGGATTAATCCACTCAGATTCCTTTTCTTTTCTCAGTGCTCTTAGTTTTCTCAAGTCTTTTTCACATCTTTGCATAATATGATTTCTTTATTTTATTTCTTCTTACTTAAAGGAAGCTAATGCTTTGAACATTCTCCCATATGACCAGCAACAACTTCTAAAACAATCAGAGCTTCTTAGATATTTTGGGAATAGTTTCATTCTTCATTTATTATTCTTTGGATTGTGGTTAAAGGGCCATGAATAAACCCGCTGTTTCTTTCAAGGATGCAAATGAATTCCCTGGGTCAACCTCCAAATGGTTGTATATTCTTTCTAGTATTTTCTAGGATTCCATCAGTCACATTTTGTTTTTGCTATGGATATTACTTACCTATCACCTGTCACTCTGTCTCTGTCTCTGTCTCTCTCTCTTACACACACACACACACACACACACACACACACACACACAGAGATACAAACACATATAATTATATAAACCCATATCTGTTGCAACATACTAATTTTTAAATACAACTCCTCTGTTTTTCATTAATGTAGCTCTTTGGCTCATATTCCAGGGACAGGTATAGTGTGTGTGTGTGTGTGTGTTCCTAGGAATTGGACTCAGAGGCATTCTACCTCTGAGATACAACTCCAGCCCTATCTGTAGCTGAGGCTAGCCACAAACACAGATCCTCCTGTCTCAGACTCCCAAGTACTGGAATTACAAATGTGCACCACCACCCTCTGCAGCAGGTAAAATTTTAAAATTTTTTAATATTCTTTCTCACTCACTGACCTTCTTATCCACTGTTGTTATATGTCATCTCAACATAGTTGTATCAAAATAAGCTGTATCAACAGATGACTATTTTTGTAATTTTTATTGGTGCATTGTAGGCATACATCTTAATGGGGTATGGGATAGTGGAGTCATACATGCACAATCACCCAATTAGCCCTTAACCAGCTTTCACCTCATTTTATCCTCCTCCCTCCTTCTCATGTTTTGCTTAGTGATTGTCATTGATATGTTTGTTAAAGAACATCATGTGCTTTAGTGAATTTTCCTCTTCCCTCCTTCCATCCCCTCAGTCAGGACGCCTTATTTAATCATCTGTAGTATCTCCTTCTTCATCTAAATTTCCTTCTATGACTTATTTTTTCCCTAGCTTCTGCATATTAGAGAGAGCATCCGATTTCTTATTTTTTGTGACTGATTAATTTCACTTAGTATAATGTCCTCCAGTTCCATCCATTTCCCTGTAAATGATGTAATTGTACTTTTCTTTATGACTTACTAAAATTCCATTGTGTACATATTCCATAATTTTGTAATCCAGTCATCTGTTGATGGACATCTTGGCTGATTATACAGTCTGGCAATGGTGAATTATGCAGCTATGAGCATAGATAAGCATGCATTAGTTTAGGTGACTATTAGTATACTTTCAATAAGAATATTAGTAAATATGGTGAAATATGCTTGTAATCCCAGCATCTGGGAGACTGTAACAGAAAGATAACGGGTTAACCTCAACAACTTAATGAGACCCTGTTTCAATTTAAAAAATAAAATAAAACTGGGGATGAGCACAGAAGTAGAATGCCCCTGGGCTCTATCCCTAGTACCACTAGAAAAAATAAGAATATTTTTCTATTGTTTCTCCAATTAGAATGTATGCTCCAGACTATAAAAGAGTTCCCTTCTTATTCTTATTTATTCCAAGTGTCTTCCACTACGGTATTGAGGAAACTGACTATGCTAGATTTTACTCTAATTACTTTCTGTGATTGACAAATTTAGTCCCCAGACTCTAAAAAATAATCACTAATATTATGCCATTTTACAAAGAAAATGATACACAGAGACCCAAACTAACTCATGTTAATGTAGCTAGTAAGTAATACACAATCTAGGCCATCTAACCCATAGCCTTTGCACTATATTTCTGCACAGTATAAACATGGGCACATAGTCTTATGTTGTGGAACAAAGAAGACATCAATGTAAAACACTTACAGGCTCTGGCATAAAAAGTCTTCAATAAATTTCAGGTGATATTATAGCTAAAAGAACAATTCTGATTCTTCTCCTTACTTTAAGTGTGATCTTGAAAAGTTCACTCATCATCTCTACACTCACAAGCTCTCCATAATACAGATTCAGGCAATCAGTACTCCTTATCTGATGGTCACCCACCTAATAAGACTATTTCAAATGTATGGAGGAATTTTATTATGTTCAGAGACATTTCTGATAGCTATAATGGCAGGGATGCCACTGTTCATAAGCAGGGAGGAAGCAAGGATACCAAATATTGAGCCAGGTTCAGCTTACTCTTGCCCCAAATGCAAAAGCACCCTTGTTATGAAATACTGTATCAAGTCCTTTCTAGGATTAAAATATCACAATATTAATTTTGGAATTTTGGCTGAGATGTGATTCCTGCCAGAAGTCTTAACCTTTATCACTTACTAGAAATTTAGCTCAGCACTACTCATCAATTATCCAGTACTTAAAATACAGGGTTATGTATTTTTAATTAATATGGATTAGATACTATTTTCCATACAGTTTGGAAGACAAGTCAATTTGAAGAGCCACACAGCTGCTCGATAATGCAAATGATGCCTATTTAAATTAATGTATTGCCATGCTGTTTATAAAATTTGGAAAGGAACAGAGAATAGTTGGAAAACAGAGATACCCTTTTTCACAACCTAGATCTGTTAATTATTATCTATGAAAATGTGGGGGCTCCAGTTTCTTCAAATGGGAAACAAAGACAAAGCTATTTGTTTGAAAGGATGTCATAACGATTAGGAGTGACTCTTGTTCAGGAAGGAAAGCACATATCAGAGGCTCAATTAATAGCATTCACACTCATTTTTATAACTTTTTGTCATGCAAAATATATTTATTGGTTCTTCCCCTTGTGCTAAAAGAGGAAATGTAATTTTGGATCTGGGCCTTGGAAGATAATTAAGTTTTGGTCTAGTGGATAAGTGGGCAACTTTATAGCCGCAGAATGCAATGGTCCTATTGTAAATTTTCATTCATTCCACAAATATGTATTGAGTGGTTTTAACATACCAAGAACTAGAATATGTCGTCAGAATATAATTGAGATGTTTTCTACTCTATTAGAGTTGGCTTTCTGGAACAGTTTGCTTGGGTTGTGTTTCTTCAAAAAATGTTAAAACCGTGCTGCATTTATTTTATTTTATTTTATTTTATTTTATTTTATTTTATTTTATTTTATTTTTTGCCATAGTGGGGATTGAATTCAGGGCTATTCAACCTCCAGGCTACTCCTCCAGCCCTACTACCTATTTTTTATTCTTTATTTTGAAACAGGGTCTCACTAAGGTATGGAGAGCCTCCTTAAGTAGCTGAGGCTGGCGGCAAACCTGTGATTATCTGATTTCAGCCTTGGAAGTACTGGGATTACAAGCATGCCCCACCGTGCCCAGCTAATCATGCTGCACTTTTGTGTGTGTGTGTGTGTGTGTGTGTGTGGTACTGGGGCTACCTCCAGGCTACACTCCTAGACCTATTTTCATACTTTTTTTTTTTTTTAATTTGGAAACAGGGTCTCTCAAGCCAGCCCTGCTGGCTTCTAACCTGCGAGATCCTCCTGTCTCCGCCCCCCAAGCAGGGGTGGGGGGATTACAAGTGTGTGCCACCACACCTGGACATGGTGCACTTTTTAAAGCTTGATTTAACCCCCTTTCAGAACTATGACAGAGGACAGCAGCACTCTAGATCTGAATAAATGTTACTATTCATCAGTCTTATTGTTCAAACAAATGAATAAGAAATCATCTAGGTTTATTTAATATAGGAGCAATGTCTACCATCACCACACACACACACACACACACACACACACACACACACACGCACGCACAGAGTTACCTCTATGATTCAACAGCATGGATATTGGTGGGAGCATTACTTGTTTAGACTAGCCTTGATGTTTTTAATTATTATTATTTTCATTATGTTGTTCTGGGACTTGAACCCAGAACATGCTAGAGAAGTGCTCTACCACTGAGCTACAACCCTGCCTCTCAATTTTTCTTATTATTAAATTTGATCCATAAAGCTCTTTGGTATATTACTTGAAATTTTTGATATAATAATAAAATTATTTAGATAATATAGGACATTTTTTAGTGTCACAAACAAATTTGATCTGGCAGGCTTTTTTTACAAAAATAGTTCCTCATCACATTTGACTTGAAGATAAAAAAAATTCCAGGAAATCCTTACATACCTATGACTCTTATCTCAGACCTTTCTCTGACCTTATTTCTAGTGAACTTTGCTTTGAGCACATGGTTTGTGAGATTTTGTTCCTTATCTTAAGAAAGCCATAAATAATTGTAAGAAATTTATAAATCTGTGGCTAGAACAAACTAATTTTATTTTCAATTTCAGGATATCAGGAGACATTATAGCAGTAGTAAATGTTTGAATTACCTCACAGCTAACAAACACTCAATTGTATACTTACACCTTTTGCAATAAGTAACTTTGCATTGTGCATATAATAAAAGACCATTTATTACTTGTACTAAAATAGATACTGTAGAAAAAAGATGATTAAATTGTGGCTTACCTCTTAAGGAGCTTATTCTAATAGATCAAACAATTATATTAATATATAATTAAATATGCTGTCTATATATGTATATGCATATAGTCTTTATATGTTTATATAGTAAAAGTATATCACAGAGAAATAATTTATTATCTGATTGGGAAAATATTTGAAAAAAAGTTTTAGGACCCAAGCTTATGATTTATTATAACTGGGTGGACTTCAGTACAATCCAATTTCTGCTTCTGGCGGCTGAGAATGAAGCAATGTCAACAACAGCTACCAGAGGTCAGGGTTTTGAACTTTTTCAACCACCTCTCTGCCATTTCTGGAGTGACTAGAAGACATTTAGCAATTTATTGCTTAACAAAAGCTAGAATAGCAATTGTGCTTAGAGAAAAGCTAAGAATCGTCTGAAATGAGAAATGTCCACAAACACCTGTTGAATTTTATCTCCACATAGGCAGCCTTGGGAAACATGTGCTCTACACTGTCACCCCTAAGCTGACTATTGAAATTATTTTCTCTTCAAAGCCCACCCATTCTCCCTCAATTAAACCTATAAAACCTATTACTAAAAACCATTACAATACTATTTGTGTTGAGAGTAGTACCCCATTACATCATGCAGTGTCCCATATTCTCATGTTTTATTTGCACCAAAAAAGCCTTCACATTGGCACACATAACTCTACTTTTTCTAATTCAGAGTGCTAAGGCTCATAGGTATTGAATAAATAATATCAGGTTCTGTTACATAGCTAAAAATCAAGGGACTGGAGGAAGCCTCATTTTCAGTCTAAAGTTTGGCATTAATTTTGTGTTGAGCAAACTTTGTAAAAATTGATATGTCAAAATACTATAAACCCTTCCCAAAGTGAATTCTAAACTCTAAACATCTGTTGTGATTCAGGGCTATTATGATTTGTGTGTTAAAGTTACTTTTAAACTCACATTATTGTCATTCAGAAGATAACATCAAAACTCTTCTCAGATGACACCTGCCCTATTAGTCTAATAGACATATTAGGATGTTAATAGCATTATAATTGAAAATAATAACTTCCAAAGTTATATAATTCACTTAACCGACTAGATCATGATTCTCAATATTAACACACTACCTATTCTCTGGATGTTACTCAAGTCTGTGTGAAATTGCCTCCCAATTTGCTATAAATCCACTTAATTCTCACTGACTTGAGAAAGCACATTGGAATTCAAGACAGTGGCAAAATAATGTGTAAACTACAATCTAAGTGATCAGAGAACATAAGTCACTGCAAACTTTTGCACCTTCATTGTTGACAAACTTATTTTAGCCGGGCACGATGGTGCAGACCCATAATCCCATTTACTTGGGAGGCTGAGACAGGAGGATCGCAAATTTGTCACTATCCTGGATAGTATATCAAGAACTTGTCCCCAAATATAAAATAAAAAAGAGTTAAATATTGTAGCTCAATGATAAAGCTCCCCTGGGTTCAATTTCCAGGAGCTAAAAAAGGGGGAGTCAGATCAAGAATGAATAGCATATAGGATTACCATCTAAATAATTTTTTATTTATCACATATATGTGTTGTCCTTGCTAGGAAATAAAATTTTGAAATTTACCTGCAAATATTAACATAGTAACTTAACTTTTTGCTTTTACTCAATGTCATTTGAAATTCATCAAAAGAAAACCAGATACTATTTGTAATCATAAAATAACTAGATAACTGGAATTGCAACAGTACTTTACAATTTGCAAAGTACTTTCATGCTTATTACATTTGATCCTCCAACAATCTTCTGATATGTTTAAAAATTCCCATTTCACAGATAGAGGAGCTAAGATTCATCAGGGAAATGTGAAGGGGGACAGGAAGAAAGTGTGTTTACTAACAATTTTATCATTCTAAAGTTAGAAAAAAGTTTGCAACACTCAAATCCAGGGATAATTGTTCAGTCACCAAATCAGAAATTTAGCATTAACCTGGGACTCTTAATTCTGATTGGTTTGTTCTGCATCAATACAGTTAATTAATATACAACTCCAAATTAGTTTTTGCAGGCAGGAAAATGTCAGCGGATTTCTTCTTATCCTCCCACTAAGTGGAGGACATTAAATCATTATTACACATATTAGTTTCTAATTTACAGGTGGAAATATTAGCTCCCAGATGCATAAAAAATTAATCTGAGCCTGAAGGTCAATAGTTGCACATGGTATTGTCTTGATTTCCTGCTGGTCATTTTGTGATAGCTTTAGTGGTTATGATAGTATCTTTCTTCCAATGTCAAATGTGACATGAACTACATGCAGTAAGCTAAGAAAGCTTAGATTACCAACTGCATTTTTCCTAACAGGACAGGAATCCCAGAGAGTTTATGTGACACACCAGCAATCATGCAGAAAAGTAGGTTGCATGGTGGACCTGTTCAACTGAAACACACCTTACAAGGACCTGCTTATGTGTTTCTTCTTGTCTCTCTCTCTCTCTCTCTCTCTCTCTCTCTCTCTCTCTCTCTCTCTCTCTCTCTCTCTCTCAATTCTATATTCCATAGTGTTTAAGAGCAGGTTGGCAAATGCTTGGTTTCACCAGCAACAAACGCGCTCTGTAAATAAGACTGCAATTACTGGCTGAGAAGACTTGGACATGGACATAACATTGCAGTATTTCATCTGCTGAATGGGCAATTTGTTAAAATAGATATCTAGCGTTATAATCACTTTGCCAAGCCACCATCTGTTTCTATGCCATCCTCCTCTCAACCCTAGACCTCCCTCCTGCACCTCCTGCCACAGTCCCAATCAGACTTTGGTATAGGAGTAGACAGCTTGTCAGTGGAATGTTGGGGGCCTGGGCAATAATTCATCTTTTGTGCATGACAGAGCAAGCTGGCAGATGCTGTGAATATGCATAGCAGGGCTTGCTGGGCAAAATCCCGCATCTCAGAAAAGGACTTGGTGGGGAGAAATGCTTTCTTCTTCTCTGTATGCCCTACTCCAAATAGTTACAATAATTATAGAATTCTGAGAAATAGTTTAGAGCCCGAGAACAAACATCTTGAAAGAAGGTATCTTGATTCTGATAATTAGAAGATGACTTGAAATAAACAGTTTCAGTTTATTATTAATACTATGACTATATAGGTTCTTATGATGAGTTAGGAGCATACCACACCCTTTGAATACACTATCTTGTTTCAACTTTAAGGACACTTTTTTTTGGTAAATCAGTACCATCTCCATTTACAGAAGAATAAACTAAATAATACTCAGGCTGCTTATTTAGGTCCTTAATTCATGGCCATGGCTATTAAATGACAGTGACCGGTTATGGATTACTATTTCTTTGACAAGACTCATACCTTTAATGAAGATATCACCTGCTAAATTTCATAACATCACAGAGATGTAAGCTAACGAGCTGCCTTAAATGACAATTTTATGTCATATGCGATGTTCTACAATATTTACTATTTCTTATCTTTGCGACCCCCAAAATTTTGCTTACATTGTTTTTAAATTTTCTTGATTATAAGACAACAGCGGTAAACATAGCAAAACAAACTAAAGCTCAGAAAATCACTCAGCAAAATCTCAGTAGAAGAGACCTTTTGATGACCCAGCCCAAAGCTTATTCAAAGCAAAGGTTAACCAGGAATGCCTATTTCAGACATTGGTAAGCTCAGCACTGCTTTTCTAACTGACAATCAAGGCCCAGCCTTGACCCTGGCTCATTTCTAAACCTGCAAGAGGCCTGGTGGGCACCTTCTTGGTGAGCAACATACTGGAGATATCCTGGATTCGTGAGGTCAAACTAGTAGGTCAAGAGAGTCTAAGGATACATATGCAGAAACCAATGCAAGAAAAAAAAAGGAAGAAAAGAAAGAAATTAGAGAAAAGAGAAAGAGATAAAAAGAAATAAGTAAATAAATAAACAAAAAGGTGTAGGCATTGTTGAAAAAAGACTAAGAACTTTAAGAATACAATGATTTCTTCCAGGCATGAGGTATTCTCTGCATCCTCAGAAGCTGCTTGCATATGCATAAGTGATCCTGGCCCTGTATCTATCACAGTTTAAGTTTCCATAAAGGAGCTTATTTTCCTCCATTCTCTTCTTGTTATAAAGCCCACAGTAGAAAGAGTGCTGAACTGAGGCCCCTGGGTCTTGATTTGAGTTGTTCTGTGAACCAGCCCTGTGTCTCCATTAGTCATTAAAATCTCTAGTTTTGCAATTCCAAAGTACTGTGGGACAGGATTAGGTGATCCCTGAATTCCAACTGTGAGAAATAAAGAAAATATTGTCTATCAAATTAGCAAATTATATAGAAGAATACTTCTTTCCACGTAGTAACTATAGCCTGGGTATTTATTTTGTAACTTGTACATTTGTCTGTATTCTATACTTATCAATGCTTAGCTCATATGACCTCTGATTGACCAGTTTGTTTCAAGAGTGTACCTTAAACTTTGCTTTCCCAGCAGGAAGTAAATTAATGCAGACTGTGCTTTAAATTTTGTTTTTGCGGAAATTTTGTTTCTGTCTGTCTTAGAGAACAGACAATTACAAGGTTATGATCCCAAGCCCTTATCCCTCAGAGTAAGGGGCAGGATAATGTCAGTGATAAAAGCCCAGCAGACTTCCTGCTTGGACTGCTTGCTTACAAAAATTTTTGTTGGCTGCACACCTTTCTGCAGAAGCAAATTGCCTTCACAAGTTACTTTTGATTTCATTAGTTTTTATTTCTGACTTTCCAAGAATCAGTTTCTAACACAGTTTACAACTGTCCCAGTCTACAGCTCTTAGCCTATCTAGTCTACTACCTCCCTCAACTTAGCTTTCTTTATCTCTTTCAACTTCTCTTTCTGCCAGTGTAGCTCTGAGACTAATCAGCCTTCGTAACACCTGCACCAAAATCAAGCCTGGCCTTCTTTCTCCAGCTTCATTACAGTGCTGGGTGAGCATGCCCCGCACTTCAATTAGGGGGTCACCATTACTCATCCCCATCTTTTCAGTGACTTCACTGCCTGTCCTGGGCTGTTAAAGAAGGATATTTTAAGACCATTAGAAAAACAGGGGGGGGGAAGGCTTCCCTATATAGTACTCTGCTATAATTTGGATCTTAAATGTCCCCCAGAGCCCATGTGTTAAAGGCTCAGTCCCAGTTTAACACTATTGAGAGGTGATGGAAGCTTTAACAATGGGGTCACTGGGGACATGCCCTTAAAGAGTATTGTGAGAACCCGGTCTTTTCCTCTTTCTTTTCTGTTCCTGACTATGTGGTGAGCAGGCTTTCTCTACTATATGCTAATCAAAATGTACTGCTTTGCCATGAACCTAAAAGCAGTGGGGCCTGCAATGCCTCTAATCCTAGTATACAGGGGCTGCCACAGGAGGCTCTCAGGTTTGAGGCCAACCTCAGCAAAATAGCAAATCTTAACAGGGCTGGGGTATAAATTGGAGGCAGAATGCCCCTGAGCCCAACCTCTAGCACTAACAAACAAACAAACAAACATGCAATCAAACAACGGTGCCTAATAATCACAAGCCAAAATAAAAAAAATAAACCCTTTTTGTTTTTAAGATTGTTATATTGGGTATTTGTTTTAATAATATAAACTAACAATTCCATGATAGTGAGGAAATTAGCAGGATGTTTACACAAAGATTCATAGTTGTTAAAAATATGTATTTCTAGTTTTTTTGTTTTTTGTTTTGTTTTTTTTTGTTTGTTTGTTTGTATTTTTGGTGGCAGTGGGGTTCCTGGAAGCCCTTCTACCTCCGGGCTATACTCCCAGACCTATTATATACAATATATATATATATATATATATATATATATATATATATATATTTGGAAACAGGATCTCTTAAGCCAGTGTGGCTGGCTTTAAACCTGCGCAATCCTCCTGTCTCCACCTCCCAAGTGTGCACCACCACACCTGGCCTATTTCTTGTTTTTTACAAGGAAGATTTTTGTATAATGAAGATAAGAATAGTCATAGAAAACCTGCTTGTTTTAGTATACTAAAGAATAAAATTTATGTTTTTAAACCAAAGACTGGATTCTGGAAAATTATAGCAATAGCAGCCCAATCTACCTTTTCTCCTTCTCTAATTTTTCTCCCCTTGTACTATCAACTGAAGATTAATAAAGCTTTGCTTTGATACCATTTCCATTCCTACTTTCTGGTTCCGAAGCAGCAAGCAGCCACTAAAACAAATCCATTTTTTCCTTTCAGATTTTCTTAGTCTTCTTCAATTTCCTCCATTTCCTACCTTACCACCAACATCAACAACATCATTCTACCCATGTGTACTCTTCTTCCTGCCTCAGGGAACAGAACTCTCTGCTTCTATAATGAAAATTGACTTACTAGCCAGATGTGGTGGTACATGCCTATATTCCCATTACCTGGAAGGCTGAGACAAGAGGATTGCAGGTGTGAAGCCAGCCTCAGCAAATTTGGGAGACCTTGTTAAAAATAGAAACTCTAGCCACATGTGGTGACATATGCCTGTAATCGCAGTACTTGGGAGGCTGAGACAGGAGGATGGTAGATTTGAATCTATCCTCAGCAATTCAGTAAGGCCCTTAGCAACTCAGTGAGGCTGTGTTTTCAAAATAAAAAATAAAATGAGGCTGAGGTAGAATACCCCCCCAAGATTCCATCACTAGTACTACTACAAAAAAAAAAAAAAAAGAAAGAAAGAAAGAAAAAGAAAATACTTGGGATGTAAAACAAAGTAACACCTTTTACTCTGCACTCCTTCAAAAAGTGTTCAGATTCCTAATTGCAACTCATCCAAACTGGTGTAATCTTCCCATTAACATTACTTCATCAAATACCCACCACTTTGGGTGTATTCATTTTGAATCACCCCCTCATGCCATTTTGGCATGGGGCTGTATTTCTATTTTCTGTATTTCTATCTTTTAATAAACTTCTTTAAATCTTAAAAAAAAATACCTACCACTGTTTCCCCCTCTAGACTTTTATTGTGGCAAGACACGCAACACAACATTTGCCATCTTGCCCATTTTTAAGTGTACTGTATAATGGTACTAAATGCACTCAAAATGCAGCCATCACCACCATCCTTCTCTGTAAGTCTTTTCATTTCATAAAACTGAAATTTAGCCATCCCCAAGGTTCTGACAATAACCATAATAGCTTTTGTTTCCATGACATTGATATTGACTATTAAAAGTACCTCACGCAAGTGGTATCATAGCATTCATCTTTTTTGCATGGCTCATTTTCCTTAGTATCATTTGCATGAGATTCATTAGTATAGCAAATTGCAATGGTCTTCCTTTTGAAGGCTATTTTGTTGTATGTATATGCTACATTTTTCATATACAATTCTTTCTTGATGGAGATTTGGGTTACCCCAACATTTTAGATATAATGATTTATGCAGTTATGAACATGGGTGTACAAATATCTTTTTCAAAGAGTTCTTCGATTTTTTATGTATGTACCTGGAAATGGAAATGTTGGATTAAATGATAGGTCTATTTCCAACTGTTTAAAATATTTTCATATTGCTTTGTTCTTAGAACATTCACCATGTCATATTCCAAGGGCTTCATCTGTTTCTCTACATCCTCTCTAGCATTTGTGTATGAGGTAGCTTTTCTTGTCTCTGTGATCAAAATACCTTACAAATATAACTTAGAGGAAGAAAATTTTATTGTTTCAGAGATTATGGTTTCAGAGATTTCAGTCCAAGGTTGCCTAGCACCACAGAGGCAGGGAACGCAGCAGAGATTCACAACCCTTAAAACATGGTGACCTGGAAGCAGAGAGGGGGAGAGTTCGGGGAGGAGGCATTGATAGTACCCAAGAACACACTCCCAGGGACCCAGTCACCCAGTTACATACCACTTCTGAATCGTCCTGCTTGCAGATATGCATTTGGGGGCCATTCTAAACCCAGATCATAACCAATTGTGCTTTTCTATTCCTTTTGTTTATAATAGTTATCCTATTGGGTTTGAAGTAGTAGAAGTTTTAATTTGTATTTTCCTAGTTGTTACTGGTTAAACACCTTTTTCATTCACTCACATTTCTGTAGTCTTCAGGGAAATGTCTGTTCACATCTTTTGCTCATTTTTAATCAGGTAGGTTGTTTATTTTTAATTTTTTACTTTGGGGAGGTGTTTAAATGTTCTGAATATAAATCTCTTATCATATACATGATTTTCAAATATTTTCTCCCATTCAGTAAGTTGCTCTCTACTCTATGACTTTGACTGCATATTTAAAATATTTTCATAAAATCCAAATACCTTTATTGTTTCTTTTGTTACCTTTACTTTTGTTATCACATACAAGAAGCAATTATCAAAGCCAATGTGGTGCAACCATCAGGATCAGAGCTTTTCTTTGTGGGGAAATTTTGATTACTGATTCAATCACTTTCATAATCATAGGTCTATTCATAATTTTTCTTTGTGATGTAGTCTTGATACGTTTTGTCTTTCTAGGAATTTATCCATTTCATCTAAGTTATTAAATTTATTGGTATGTAATTCTTCACTCTACTTTTGTAATTTTTTTAGGAACAGTAGTAAAGTCCCTATTGTTATTTATAATTTTAATAATTTGAGTCTTCTCTCTTCTGTTCTTAGTTCCCCTGAATAAAATATTGTACAATTTTCTTGGCCTTTTCAAAGGACCAAATTTGGTTCCATTGATATTCCCTCTTGTTTTATTATTCTCTATTTCATTTATTTCTAATCCTTATTATTTTTTTTCTAGATTTGGGATGTTTGCTTTCTTCTCTAATTTCTTACATTATACATTCAGATAGCTTATATGAGATATTTCTCATTTTTATTATATTTTTTTATAGTTAGAAATTCTTATGTTAGCACTTTGTTCACTACATGCCATAGTTTTGGCATTTTTTTATCATTTGATTTAAATATTTTTAAATATTTTTGTGATTTCTTCTATTACCTATTAATTCTTTTAAAATGTGCTATATGATTTTCACAATTCTGTGAATTTTTCAGTTTACTTCTATTATTGATTTCTACTTTTATTTTATGGCCCAACAAAATACTTCATATGGTATCTATCTTTTTTTAAGTCTACTGTTACTCAATCTTTAACTTATGGTCTATCCTAGAAAATTCCCCATGCGTACTTGAGAACATTATTATTGCAGAATCCATATCATGTGCCTCTGTGCTGAGAGATTGTTCTGTGCATGTCATTAGATCTAGTTGGTTTATTGCATTAAGTTTTCTATTTCCTTACTTATGTCTCATTGTTCCATACATTATTAAAAGTGAGATATTAAAGTCTCCAGCTATTATCATACTTATAGAAACTTCCATTTTTAAATTTTGTTTGCTTTTTTTTGTGGGGGGGTGGTACTGGGGTTCCTGGAAACACTTCTACCTCTGGCCTACACTCTCAGACTATATTTAATTTTTTTTTGAAACAGGGTCTCTTAAGCCAGTGAGGATGGCTTCGAACCTGCGCGATCCTCCTGTCTCCGCCTCCCAAGCGTGGGGATTATAAGCATGGGCCACCATGCCCGGCATAAATTTTGTTTGCTTTGCTTCATATATTTTCATGATCTTTTATTAGATGTGTAAATATTTATAATTATTGCATCTTCATGTTGCATTGAACTTTTTATTTATATATAGTATTCTCTGTCTCATAACATTGTGTGACTTTAAGTCTATTTTGCCTGATTTTAGGCCAGTCAACTCTTTTTATGAATATTTACATGGAATTTCTTCACCCACACCTCACCTTCAATACATTGATGTCTTTGTATCTTAAGTAAATCTTTTTTGGACCATATAGAGTTAGTTGTTTTGTCTATTTTTATCCATCTAACACTTTGTGTTTTTGGATAAGAGAGTTTAATCCACACTCATTTAAAGTTATTTCTGAGAAGGAGAGCCTTATTTCTGACATTATTTCTGTCTTCTATATGCTGCATGTTTTTTCTCTCATTTTCTTCATTATTGTGTTTTATGCCTAGTTGATTGATTTTTGTAAGAAATATATCAAAATTTTTGTTTAATTTTGTATGTCTTTTATAACTACTCTCTGTAGTTGAAATAGTGATTACCTTTAACCTTCTAAATTTATAACATTTAATGTAAATTTATACCAGAGTATCTTTAGTAAAATTAATTTTTTCCTTTACAACTCTGTTAACATCCTTATAAATTTTTACGTAAAAAAGTACACCTTTATATACTTCATGCTCAAAATCATAAACTAATCATTCTTCTAAATGCATGGATACTTTATTTGTATAATTTTATTTTGTTTTTATCTTAGGTTTTCTATCTCTTTATTGATACTTTCCTTCATCCTTATATCATTATCTAGACTTTTCTTAATAGCTTCCTTTACTTACTTAAGCTTTTTGTTTATTGAGTGAATACTGGGGATTGAACCCATAGACATTCTACCTCCAACATAAACTCCCAGGGTTGATGAGAATTTTACTATTTGCTGAGGTTATTCTCATACCTTCAATCCTTCTGTCTCAGCCTCCCATGTACTGGGACTATAGGCGCGTGTCATCATGACTGGCTATTTGAGCTTATTTAATAGGACTGTTTTAAAATATTTTTCTAGTAGAAATATTGGCTGACCTTTTTCAGAAACAACCTCTGCTGTTTTGCTTAGTTTTTTTCATTGAATGAGTCATACTTTGCTGAAGCTTTGTAAGCCCTGGGACTTTTTGATGGATAGTGGACAATGGAATCTAATACTGTGATAACCCTAACAATAAGATTTCCCCTTTCTTGTGGTTGATGCTTTTGTTATTGTTTTAATTTATTTATCTTTAGTGTTGTAGGATGTTTCCATGTCAAGTGTCACCCTGATAGGTAACCTTAAGTTTTTCTTGAGTTTTTCTTTGAGCAAACATCTTTCCTGGGCATGCCTAGTTACTTTCAGATTTTCCACATCTAAGCAGCTGCTTTTAATGTTATAGACTTTTATTCAGGCATCCCTAAAATGGTAAGAGAAACATAAAGGAAGAAAAGAAATTTACCCTTTAGATTTCCTGGAAATCTGAGGACTTCGACTGGATTTGGATGGACTTGTGGCAATGAAGAGAGGTTTAGCAACTGTGGCTGTTCACCTCTTTGGATCTTTGTGATCAGATAGCAGCGATGATCCATCAAAGCAGAGGCATCTTATATTTGAAAGGCAGGGTCCTTTATCCCACTCCGACTCCCTCAAGCTATGTATAGTTCCTTTCAGGACCATTGGTATTGCTTTCTGCTCTGGCACTTGGGGTCAGGAATTATAATATTGTGCTAATTGATGAAATAAATTAAAATTAACCACAATTAATCATCCATGCCTTCTCCTTTCAGTAGTCTTTGAAGTTCCTAAATAGTTCCATGAAATCAATTGTGCTAGTTTAATTGTTGTATGGTTAGGGAGATAGATTTGTGATCTAACCTATTCTACCATATTTCCATAATCTCTCTCCAATACTTATTACTTATGGTTGATCAAAATTAGGTAGGCACTGGCCTCATCCCCCTGACTAGCTTATAACCAACTTGAGGACAACTAATATGTGAACAGAGGCTAAGGAAGGCCCCTTAATTACAGTAGGGTAACAATAAGTGTTTTTTGAGTAAATGGCAGGATTATCAGCGTGACAATTTAAAACATGAACAATTGGCTTTGAGTTTTATCTTAGCTGACCTCTATTTTTCTGTGTACCTTCTTCGTGTTTCTCAGCTTCAGAGTCTATCAAAAGCCAAGTAAAGAGTCTCTTTCCTTGAGACCATTCATCTGTCTCATTAATTTGTGTTAAGTGGTAGCTTATCAGAGCCAAGCTTTTAAGTCCATTAAAAGTCTTACTGCTTGTCTCAAAGTTGAGAACACTATAAAAGACAATATCAATCTTGTGGCTCTGCCCAGCACTCAGAACAGGTGGATGCTTCCAGTGTCAGTCTCCATATAAGCCTCTAGGACCTTCAAAATGGCCCCATAGAATAGCAAGTGAGCATGGAGTGTCACTTCTGAGATATGAAATAAGCTGTCCTGAACCCCAGGATCTCTCATAGAGATACCAGTTTGAGAAAAAGACAACTTATATGCTATAGTCCTAAAATGCTCATTTCTCAAACCTTTATAATACACTTAAAACATTTCTTAAAAACAACAATTTGACAGGTCAGACACAGCTCACTAACCTGAAAAATGGGTTTTAAAAATACAGATTCCCCCATTCTGTCTGTAGAGAATATTTAAGGTGAGTCTGCAAATTGTATATTTTTTAGAAACTTGCTATGTGATTCTGATTTACAGCCCAGGTTTAGAACTTCTGACAGTCAATTACATAGGGAACATCATTTATTATTTCATCAGGTATTCGCAGAAATAGCAGAGAATGTTATATCCTTTTCCAAAATGAGAACATGAAGGCTCCTGGATATCATGACTTACTAGAGTGGGGGCTAATGTGGTTCTAGAGTTATAAAATAAATGCAGGTCATCTGACTCAGCTCAGGGCCTGTCTACTGTAAGGAAGTATACTTAGTAACATAATAATATTAACTATATTAGCAAGTTGAATTTGTTACTTCATGGGGTTAAAAATTAACACAGAACACTGAAATCAGAAAAGGAGTTGTATGAGCAAAGCAAGTCAATATCAGGTTAAATAACTTTAAAAAGCTCTAAGATCATGGAACCAAAAAAGTAAAATTCACTCAAATATATCAATAGAATATGAAACATTTTTTCTATTTTTCTTTCTTATTTCCATCTCACATTCCTCCCTTCTTTCCATTCTATCAATAACTTCAACAGGGATGTGGGAGAGAATAGGGTGGGAATTGAGTAAGGGCTAATTGATGGTAGTGCATGTATGCCTACATCATCTTGTACTCCACTAAGATGTATGACTACAATATACCAATAATAAATTTAAAAATTAAAGACAGAAAAGTGACTTCATGAAAATGATGAGAGACCAGCAAATAGTGAAAGTAAATTGATGGATGAAGAAAGAGAGTGAGTAAATGAAAATTTGGGAAGGAAATAGATCAAATAATATTCTGTTTGTATGTGACTATATCTCTGCCAATAACAGTAGCATATACTGGGAGCACACAGAGGGGAATATGGTGGGGTACACGAAAGGAGAAAAATCAAGAGATGTTGTATGTATATTTGAATATACCATCTCACTATGATGTATGACTACAATGCAACCATAAAATTCTAAAAATTAAATTAATCATATATGGGCAAATATAAAATATTAAATAAAATAAAAGATATTTTAGATTATAGTCTTGTCTGACTAATTAGGAAGAGGTGAGATGAGGTGTAAATGTATACACGAAGATTGTTGATTCTGAACCACATTACTGTGCAGAGAGCACAATATTGTCCCTGTTCACAGGTTTGACATTTCCATCCACCACCTAATGATCAAATCCCTCTCTGAAATAGAGGTACTTATATGTTTGATCAAATTATGGAAATTTACTGTGATATATTTTATTAATGGACAATATCGTTCTGTTCCTCAGTTAATGCCTTTATATAGCAGAGGTATCTTGTCATTTCTTAGTCATGCTTGCCTTAATAATGCCATGAAAACCAAATTCTTTTTCTTCTTCTATATCTTTTATATGCTCTGAAATTGTATTTGAATGTATATATTCGACCAGAGCCAGCGACATACCTGAAAATGCTGTCCTGAATATATTTTGCACTCCAATTTTGATCATAATAGAGATCCGAAACCAAGCAGTGAGTCTAAAAATGATTAGAATGAGAAACTTACTGAAATGACAAATGTGGAGAGGATTTGGAAAAGACAAATAAGAGTTGGTTTTGTGTTGTGCTAATTTTGAGATATCTGAGTGACAGTCAAATATAGATAGAAGTTATTTTTGATTAAGAGAGAGTTCGTGAGAAATATTACATTGGGATTACATATCAACATGTGGAAGCTGACAGCATATAAAAAGTGTGTAAGAATATGAGAATCTAAAATATAGCCACCTACATAGATAAAAGGAAAAGAGAAAGTGCCTAAAAATAAAGCACTGAATAATTTTAATACTTCTTGATCAGGAGGACAAAAGCAGGATCCAGAAGAGAAGAATAAAGAAGAAATGATTGGTGATATAAGTGAAGAAACAATAAAAAAAAGTTTCACAATCCAGAAATTAAAAAAGGATTTAAAAAATGATCACCGATGTCCAGTTAACAGAGGGAGACAATGACTGATAAGTGACTATTGCATTTGACAAAGTGGACATTTAGCAAACTTAACAATAATTATTGTAGTGATTCTTCATGAATAAACCTTGTGTAGATCAGTTTAAGAACAACTGTGAATATAGGAAGTGAGGAAAGCCAGTATAGGCAAAGTTTGAGGAAGTTTATTTTTAGGGAAATTGAGAAATGTAGCAGCACTGGATAGAATATGCTCATAAGAAAGTTGTTGGCTTTGGTCTTTGTTCTTATTAGGAAAAAATACACAGACAGCATCTTTGTCCTTACAAGAATGACCTTGAAGAAAGAAAAATATTGACAATGAGGAAGTAGTGTCCTTAAATGTATAGGACAGAAAGAATTACCTTAAGACAAAATTATGGACAAATTATTCTATAAAAACTGAAGATAAACAAGTATATAGATAGATGAAAATGTGTTTATGGAGAAAAAGTGTTTTAACTCAAATATCCTTGAATTTCTAGAACTCAAAATTTATTACCACATCTCTGACAGTATATAAATCTCACCATTATATAATAGTGAAAATGATTTTCCAATATCACCCAGGAAATTAGAGACACATTTAGGACAAAAAATAAGTACTCTATTGACTATGTCTATTTGCATAATTCATTCATAGTTTCATTGAATAAATTGAGCTGTATTATCTAAGAACTTTTCTAGATGCTGGAACTAGTAGTAAGTATTTCATTTCTGTGTTCTGTGTTTTAATCTAAAAGGTGACTGAGGCATAAATGACATAATTAATTAATTGAATTGATATAATTTCTACAAAACAAGATCTATATGTAATAAGAACAAAATATGGAAACTTATATATGGCATCTTGAGAAAGATAAGTCATTAATAAGCTAAGACATGAGAAATGAGTAAGTCTTGCACATGTAAATTAAAGTGTAGGGAGTGTGGATAAGAACATTGCACAGACTGGAAACACTAAACACCAGTACCTACAGATTTTAACAAGTGTGACAGGAAGGATGAGAAGGGGAAGGGGGTATAAATTGAAGGAGTAGGCTTGAATCATATCATACAGCCATAGTTAAAAATTCAGATTTTATAAAAAATATATTGAGAAGTAATTGAAGGGAATTTATGCTACAGATCAACAAGAGATCATCTGAATTGCACAAAAAAGGGCACTGGCTTATGTATAGAGGAACAACTGGAAGAAACAAATCACATGTAGGGAAACTAATTGGGATATTATCAGAGGTGGAAAGAAATGGGCTGAACTGGTGTTGCAGGGAATGGAAGAAGTGAATGATATGACAGTAGATAAGTGTAGATGGTAGGTAGAAGATGATTTTTAGGATGACTTTCATGATTTGAATTTCAATAAATGAGCTGATGATAGGACCCTTAAAAAAAACAAGGTTTTGGAACATCAAAGGTAATGATTTTAATAGTAGATAAAGTATGAGGTGTCAGTAAAATTTTGGGGGTGAAAATGTTAAATATAACACACCAAATGCCTGCCCAGAACTCTTCTGGGTTCAGTGAACACAGAGATAAATGAAATTCATTCCCTACCCTTGAAAGCTAATAGTAGAGCAACGCATACACCTATGCTTCTTACAGTACCTTCCTGAATCTGAATCTACCACTGGGTCTGAACATTTGACTTTCTCCAAGAGTGAAAGGAAGAAAGAAATTATTCCAAGTTGATATCCTTTAATGAGGCAACAGTCACTCCTTTAAAAGATCAGAATGTAGTGTGAAATATGCTAATAAAATTTATGCAAATGAGAGTTCACTGTATTAACTACAAGATCAAAGGATAACTGCAAGTAATTCAGTAATGGGTTGTAATTACCCTGCCATCTATGGCATCGGGGATGAGGGTGGCTCATGAATCAAACACTTACTAATACTTTCATATTTTATCAGTGCCTCTTCTTTAGAATTGTACTGAATATATCTGAAAACCTAAGGCACAAAATAAGTTTTTTGAATATCAGATTAAATAGTGGGGAGGAGCATTAATGATCACTTTTTTCCTTTCCTTCCCTCCCTTTCCTTCTTCTCTTCTTCTACAGTAAGGTGTGACAGAAAAGATGCATTAAGGCACCAGCAAGTATGGTTATAATACTAGGTTTACCCAAATCTAGGTGTATGACATTCAGTAAAGTAACTGACCTCATCTTCCACTCAGTTTTTATATTTTTAAATAAAATGTGCTAATATTTATAATGATTGCTTTAGAAAATGTCAAAAAATCACTGCCTTTTAAAGTTTTTTCTTTCTACTTTTTATTTTTAATTATTTTTAAACTTAAGTTGCAAGTTTCTCTCTCTCACAAGCAAGCACGCACACACACACATACATGCACACACACACACACACACACACACACACACACACACACACATGCAATTTTTTCTCAATGAGCAATTTGAAAATAATTGACAGGTGTGTTGTTCAATTGCCTCTGACTACTTCAGCATGCTTTCCTACAAACAAGGATATTGTACTATATTATGGTCATCAAAATTAAGAAACAAACACTAATGTCACCTACTGTCTAAGATCTATACCACAGAATGCTTTCAGATTCTACCAATTGTTCCAATGATATTTTCATATCAAGCAACATTAGTCAATCTATAATCATGTGTTAAGTTTAGTATCTATGTCTCTTTAGTTTCTTTTCTTTTAGAAAAGTGCATCAGTCCTTGACTTTCATGACCTGATACTTCTGAAGATTAAAGCAAATTGATTTATAGAATGTCCCTTGGTTAGATTTTGTTTCATCTTTCCTCATTATAAGATTCAAGTTGTGCCTTTTGAGGAGCAAATATATGATAGAAATGATTTTGTGTACCTTTTATTGCATCTTGTTGGGTGACAGATATTTCAATGTGAGCTATTACTGATGAAATCGATGGTGATGTTTTGACTAATGTAGTATCTGCCAGGTTTATATTTTGCAGTTACTTCTTCCCACTTATTTATTCATGTAAGTTATATAATAGTGAACTCATAGACTTTTATTTTTTTCAGTGTTTTTATCTATTGTTACTATTTATGTATAGTCTTAGATTTGGGCAGTAAATTTATTTTTGTATGGATGTGGTACTTGAAATGGAACCCAGAGGTACTCTACCTCCAAGCTATACCCTGATCTCTTTTGTTTTTTATTTGAAACAGGATCTCGTTAAGTTTTTCAGACCCTGATGAAGTTGCCAAGACTAGATTCAAATCTGAGATTCTCCTGTCTCAGCCTCCCAAGTTACGGTTGTGGGCCACCACCCCTGGGTTAGTAGGACATTTCCTTTTATTTATTTATGTATTTATGTATTTATGTATTTATGTATTTATGTATTTATTTGTGTGTGTGTGTGTGTGTGTGTGTGTGTGTGTGTGTGTGGTGTTGGAGATTGTTGGGGATTGAACCCAGGGATAATTTCTTTTTAATTTTGTGTGTGTATGTGGTGTTGGGGATTGTTGGGGATTGAACCCAAAGATAGTACACACCCCCTCGAAGTACACCTCCAGCACCAATTTTTATTTTTTTTATTTTAAAACAGGGTCTCACTAAGTTCAGAAGACCTCACTATGTAGGTCAGGCTGGCCATGAACCTGAGGTCCTCCTTTCTCAGCCTCCCAAGTACTGGATGACAAGCACTACACCCAGATTAGCAGGACAGTTTTGGAGGCTGACTTCTTTCTCCTCATTGTGTGAGCCCTATTGACCCACTTTGTTCTAGATTGATTCTGTACTTCTGTTGCCTCAGCATTGGAATCATCTATTTTTTCAAAGGTCCTGATTCCTTTTAATAGAGCATCAAAATACCAACTTCTGATAATACCAAAAGCTGGATATAGATGTTCTCACTGAAGTGCCTTTGTTGTTGATAGATATTTGGGTTAATTTCATAACTTGGCTCTTGTGAACTGTGCTTGAGCCAATGTTTTGTGTGTCCACATTCTGCTCTTTTGTTCTTCCCCTTTGCCCAACTGGCACTCTTACCCCAGATACATGTCATACTTCCTTGACTTTAACTAAAGTTTCATAGACTGAATTATTAAGAAAGAAAAGAAGGAAGGAAGAAAAGAAGAAAATAAAGTACTGTAAGCCCAGTACTTTGGAGGCTGAGACAAGAGGATTGCAGATTTGTGGCCAGCTTCAGGAAGGAAGAAAAGAAGGAAGGAAGAAGAGAAGGAAGGAAGGAAGGGGGGAGGAAGGAAGGAAGGAAGGAAGGAAGGGAGGGAGGGAGGAAGGAAGGGAGAAATATGGGCCAAGAGGACAGAAGAAAAGCCAAATCAGGTATTTTTTTTTTACCCATAGTCCAGGCATAAATGATATGGATAAACTTTGAGATGTCATTGTTTTAAAAAGTAATGTGTTTATGTTTGCTTCTCAAAGGTGTGCATTTGTAGCATTCATCACTTTCTTAAAAGAGATTATAGAACTCTAGTAAGTTAAAAAGCAATGGGATTATAATTATTAGAAAGTAAACATGACCTAAATGGTCTTGAAATTTATCTATAATAAATAGTTTTAAATTTATCTATAATAGACTAGATTTTAAAACATTCACAACATAACCACTTTCATAAGAAGTTGTCAAGATTATATTCTCTTTATCTCAATTTCATCTGAAATTCAAAGGATCAAGAAAGAGTTGTACAAAATCCGACATTTTAAAGAATGGTAGTAGACCATTTAGTTAGAATAAACATAGTTTTGCCAGCTAGTGATACCTACAGTTTCTACATATCCTATATCATATAGATCCTGATAGGGATTTTATAGAAGAAAGTCCAACATGTGTGTGTGTGTGTGTGTGTGTGTGTGTGTGTGTGTTTCCTCATAATGATATCTCTTCTCTAGCCTCCAGCCATAGATAAGTGGTAGGAAAAACATTTTCTGAAAATCTCTCTAAAAGATTTGTTTTCAATATTAGCCAATTGCAGATTAAAATGATCCTGGCTACCAAGATTTTCACTCTTCTCCTCTCTCCTGAACTTTATTTTAAAGGGGTCCAAATTAAAGTCTTCAAGGGGGATAGCAGATGAAATAGGGAGAGGGAGAATTGATTGACCACTACTCTTACCCAATATAGATGTCTATGCAGTATGATACACTCTAAATTTGATCTAAATCTACTTTGGGATTATTGCCCTGGGATGGAGATATTTTATCACAGAAATTAAACTATTTATAACTTTACAAATAGTCTAATAAACAAAAGTGTCCAAAAACCTTCTTTTGGTTTATAAAATATGAAGAAAAAATATAATATGGTCATTGCCTTAAATTCCATATACAAAGTGGGAGAAAATTTGGCTATACATTGTGCTTGAATGAGCAGTGAAAGAAAAAAAATTAAAAAAAAAGCTTCTACTTATTTTCTTTGGCCAATTTCTGCTAAATGTGCCTTTTTTGTTTTACCTAGATTGAAACAGTGGTAGATATTGAATAACTTATAATTCTGTATTCTTTTATGAATAAAGCTCTTGAGAGTTCTTTTTTTTTTTTTTCATCTTGCACATGGATGGGCAAGTTAGCCTAACTCTAAATCCTGTCTCCAGCTCTAACACTGTACAGTCCTGAAAGCTGTTATACAGGAGTCTTTAAATGCTCTACAATATATTTTATGAACAAGGTTTGAGGAAGGTGTTATTTCTAAAACTTTGATTGCTAACTCTATGTACTTTAGCCTGTAGTATTTTAGGAAAAGTATTTGTTTTCTTCATTTAAATACCATTTAAATACTTTTAATGTTTCAGGGATTGATTCTTTTTCATATTCAAATTTACTTTCCTCCTAATGACAAGAAAATTCCACAAGTATATTTCTTCCCTCCATTTGTTTTTCCAAACATTTAATAACCAAGATAAGTTTCATTCTGTGTAAATACAAAGATTTTCAGAAAAAAACAGCAAATGAAATAAGAACTGTGGGAAGCATTGGAAATAAAAAATCTTTTTGAAGAATAGCTTTGGTAATTCCTCTGCCTTATATTTAATAGTCTTAAATTAGCACCCTAAGATGTAAGATCAATTAAGTTATTCAATAAATATTTATGGAAAGTGTATTTTTTTGTTTTTGTTTTTGTTTTTTTATTGTTTGTATTCTTTTTTTTTATTGGTGCACTGTATTTATACATCATAGTAGGATACATACTTTTGTAGACATACATGCACACTTTTCCCAGTCAGCCCCCACCCAATCCCCACCCCATTCTCTTCCTATACCTCCCACCCATGCTTGGCTTAGTAGTTGACATCTAGTATTATGGCAATTTATCTAAAATTAAAAATAATAATCTCACATAACAGTTTCATTTGTCTGATACCAAGCTTTTGATGACTTAAAGATAACATTTCAATATTTCTTTTTGCTTTCTTTCTTACCAGAGAATATTTTTTTTCTATTTTTTAGGTGAAACTATCATATATTTATATATTTATTTTTCAGAAAAAAATCTATCCTAATATGGAATATGGAGTCTAGGTACCCAAAACGATCTTGAAAAAGAACAAAGCTAGAAGATATATATTTTCTGATTTCAAACCATATAAAGCTACAATAATTGAAACAGTGTAGTACTATTCTAAAGGCAGATATATAAACCATTGGAGTTAAATAAAAGCCTAGAGCTAAATTCTTCCCTATATTGTCAAGTTATTTTTGACAAGGTTTCCACGAACATTTGGTGGTGGAAGAAAGTGTATTTTAATGAAGGTCTTGAGCTAGAAACTTTCACTCGAAATCACCATCATCATCATCATCATCATCTTCTTCTTCTTCTAAAGTAAATTTTACAAAATTCATACTGTTTCTTGCCCAGTATGATAACTCTTTCTGTAAAAAATAAAAAACCCTCTTTTTAGGCATTAAATGTTGTGCTCCAATCTTGCATTTACAGGATATTTTTGCCCATTTTCTGAAATTCTCTAAGTGTAGGTTTGACAAATATGTGTGTCTGTGTGTATCTATGACATATTGTACTCTAAATAATGTGTATATATAAAAATTCTCCTTTAACTATTCACTTGTAAAGGAAGGCCAATTTCACAATAATATCTGTGTTCTTCCCCCTGCTACACATATTGTAATGTGTGTGTGTGTGTGTGTGTGTGTGTGTGTGTGTGTGTGTGTATGTGTATGTACCTGGAAGAATAGTGCCTAATATCTCTGATTTGTATGTCAGACTGAGCTGGGATTAGCCTTATTTCTGTCCACTTACCAGCTTTATGAACTGACCCATGTCATTTTTCTCCTTATAAGACTACTAAACTCTTCCGAAAAAATAGGGAGAATAAAAATATAACCGAATTCATTGAGTGTTACTAGTTGTCAAATGAGAGAATACATCTAGTGCTTAACTTAGTTTCTAGCAATTATTTTATATTTAAAAGTATACATTTGCCATAATTACCTTTTCTAAAATAAATAATGATATAATGTTTAGGTGATTGTTCATATTTGTGCAGCTAGAAAGAAACAGGATCTCAATCTCAGCCCCATCTCTAGCCACAACTACTAACTCCTTATCTCTCTTTGTTGTAAATTTTCACCCCAAAACTGTAGGACAAAGATTATCTCTTACACTTCAAATCATTTTGTGACATCTTAGAATCCGGAATTATATGGAAGAACGGATTAGAGATGATAATAATAGAAATATAATGACAAGTGCTTCATATTTCCATGGAGATTCATAGATATAATGAAATTTTGTGTATATTATGTATTTAAAACTGGAACCTCCCCAATAAATTTTAAGTTGAACAGAGTCTATTTGTGACAATTTACAGAGAAAAAAATAAAGATGCAGAGCTCTCTTTGATTATTCCTGGCCTCAATAGAGTTACATGCTACATATCCAATGATATAACTCTGAATCTAGGTCAACCCTTCTAATTCCAGCTGTAATGCCTTTGTTTCCACATGACTAAACAAATAAAGTATAATATCTGATGTCTATTGATAGCATCACTATTTGCCAAGTACTCTTCTAAGTTTTTTATACCTCAACTAATTAAAATTTTGAAACAAATATTGATATTTGTGTTATAACTATCCTGTTTCCATTTTTTGGAAGATAGGTGTTACTGTCTTTAATATGCAAAAACCATTGATTTCTTATTATTTTTGGACATCTAATTTTTCAAAGAATATTTGAATGTTTAAGATGTACAAAGAGGGATATACTGTGTGATGATTATCATCATCAAATTGATTCACATATTCATCACCATTTACACTGTAAATAGATCCTTCTAGTTAATCTTATAACTAAAACCTTGTAGACTTTGACCAACACCTCTCTGATTCCTCTTCCTCTCAGATTCTGACAAAATATATTCTACTATTGGCTTCTATGACTTTAACTTTTTTACAAATAAGTGAGATCACACAGCACTTGTGTGTGTGTGTGAGTGTGTGTGTGTGTGTGTGTGAGCGTGTGCACCTGGTTTATAGTATTTAGCGAATATCTTTCAGATTTATATATTTTGCCCAAAATGACAAGATTTTCTTCTTTTTATGGTTGAGTAATATTCCATCAAATATAATTGCCACAATTTCTTTATCCATTAATCGGTCAAAGGCCACATAGGTCACTTCTTTGTTTTGGATATTGATCAAAAATGTCCTAGTGAATAGGGAAGTGATAATATTACCTCAAGATACCGGTTTTGTTTACTTTGGATGTATACTCAGAATTTTTATGAAGAAATTTTATGAAGGATTACCTAATTTTCTTGATGATGAGGAAACAAAGGTCTAGGGAATTCTAATTATTCACTCAAGATCTAACAGAACATTGACTTAAAAACAGGAATATGAGCTCATTTAATTACATTGCAGAAATTAATTCTCTACCTCTACCCCACAATATCTAAAAACTAAAACATCAGAGAACTCTACTGTGGGTGATTTTCACACAAAGGCACTACAAAGAATTACCATCATTTTCAGCCTTGAATTGTTTTTAAACTTAAATACACTGTGAAAATCATTTAGCTATCAGATGTATTCCTTCTTTTTATTCAAATTCAAGCCATCATCAAATGCACATGATAATTACATTGTCTTTTATAAGAAATGCAACACATACTTCTCCCTGACTTTCCACTCTTTCTCTCACATGGGAAGTCAATTTAAACAAAACAAAACATAAAAAAAAAACAGATTTATAGCAGTGAAATATTTTGTTTGAACATGTGCTCCATAATACCTGAGGTTTCAGTTTTATTGCTCCCTGGATTCTAGGTAGATGCTATCTGATTATAGGTGATGCAATAAACCTCTTTGGAATCATCTGTACTGTTGTTTTCAAGGGACAAACAGAGATAACAGAATGTTAAATGAAATATTCATTCTCCCTCTTCAGGATAAAAATTTCAATAAATTTACTAATTTTTTTTTAGCATAAAAGACATTTCTTTTCCCATCCACTTAACTTCTTTTTCTTTCTTTTTTTTTGGGGGGGGGGGCTTTTATTTCTACATTATAGTCTCACTCCATAATGCAAATCAGGTTGACACTAACACATTTTTTCCCCCGGTACTGGGGATAGAACCCAGAAGCTTTGTTCTATTTTTTCTTTAGTATTTTTTTGAAACAGGGTCTCACTGAATTGTGAAGGGCTTTGCTAAATAGCTGAGGCTGCCTCCGAACCACTATCCCCTAGTCTCCACCTCCTGAATTCTGGGATTACAAGCATGTGCCACTATGCCAGGCCAACACTTAACTTCTTAATCATTGGGTCTCTTTGCAATAATACAGGATGGAACAAAAAGTGTTCAAACACTCAGTGCATGATTTTGGGAGCAGAAAATTGTGCTTTGTTTCTAAAGGGTAATTTATGAAGGAAAACAAAACTAAACTCTTAGCCCAAAGACTCCACTATAGAAATTAGTTACAAAGATTGTTCTTTGTCACACTTCCTACCACCTATTGCCAAGGTCCTTCTACATCACTTTGGTGCTTTGGGTGTGCACCCCAACTCTTGTTTTAGTTCATTCTAAGGGGGCTGAGATATTGCTGTAGTTTCCTCCAGTCTAGCATCTTTCTCTGTAGCACAATTTACAATGGCCAAATGATTGAACCAGCATAGGTGTCCACCAACAGATGAATGAATTATGAAAGTGTGGTTTATACACATACAGTGGGATTATATTTAACCATAAAGAAAAACAAAATTATGCCATTTACATGAGCATGAAAGAAACTAGAGAATATTATGCTAAGTGAGATTAGCCAGTCACAGAAAAAGAAAGGTTGCATTTTTTCCCTGGTATGTGGAAGCTAGAAAGAAAACATAAAACAAAAGGGACTTAAAATAAATGAAGAAGAGACACCAGTAAAATAGTGGAGGGGGGTTTGGGGGTGGAGGTGGAAAGCAGAAATAGAAGACTTGATTAAGGAAATGATTCCAATGTGATGTTCATATATAAAGTTACCAATTCCTGTCTCACTAATATATATGAGGAGGATTGGGAGTTGGGAATTCTGAGAGATACCACACCAAGTGCTGTTGCATGTTTCTATCACTCCATATCTCATTATGATGTATAAAATGATGCATCAATAAAAGTATATTTAATAAAAATTAATTATAAAAACAGATTTTGTAGAAGTATGAAAGATATAGGGAAACTTGATGGAGAAAATAATTCAAAGAACATGATGTACATACACAAAATTATCAGTGAAAATCCCAATGTCATGCACAGAGATGGGGAGGGAGTAGTAGCTAGGGGTAGATTTGCTGATGGCTGTATGCACGCATGCTTCTATCATTCTAAACTTTATCATGATGCATGATTGTAATGCACCAATAAAAAAGTTATAGGTAGATAAAGGCAAATTGTACATAGAAGCACAACTATTTATAGATTTGAAAAACTGGAAGTAACCTAAAAATCATTCATTTCTTTAAAAACCCCACACTGAATAAATTCTGAAAAATCAATACAATATATGTATAAGATATTTTAGTGGGGAAAGTCTATGTGTAGGGACAAAAAATATATTTTAGAATTTTTGAGAAACCATAAGTGGTGATGCATGCCTCTAACCTTAGTACTTAGGAGGCTGAGACAGATGGACCATAGATTCTAGGCCAATGTCAGCAACTTAGTGAGATTCTCAGCAACTTATCAAGACCCTTATTCCAAATAAAAACTAAAATAGGGCTGGAAATGTAACTCAAAAGTAGAATCCCCCTGGGATCAATCTCCAGAACCATACATATTTTTTTTTGATAAGTAAAAAATGAAATTGGTTATAGGTAAGTATGCATGCATATTCATGAAGGCAACCAATTCTTATAAAGCAATGGCAAATGTCAATCATTGCTCCCACATGACCCTACTATTTTTGCTACATGTATTTTGTGTGTGCTTTGTTTTATACACACATAGAAGGAAAGAAAACTAAAGGGTCATTCACATAAAGAGAGAAGCAAGGAATTTAAGTATAAATTTTTTTCTTATTATTCTATTTCCTTGTCAGAATTGCTTACATTTAAAAATAATTAGAAAGTATTGTTTTAATAACTAGAAAACACAAATTTATTTACAGGAAAGGTGAGAAAAATCAAGCAGTTAACGTGCACATGTACCTTTAGCCCTGACTGTTCTGCTCCATGAAGCCCAGAAGAGAAGACAAGGTATAGAAACACCACTGACATTATTTATGCAAGAAGTGAAAAGACAAAGGCTGCTCCCAGGGGTAACCTAGAAGGAGTTATCTTTTACATGCAGAGAGAGGGTTCTGGAAAGGGTGAACTCCCTGGTGAGGCAGTGGGGCTCTGAGTGCTAGAATCCTCTGAGCTAAAGGAACAACTACATTAATTATGGCTAATGAAGCATGCCAAGCAAGGCCAGAAGGGGACTGTGTTGGCAACTGTCTTCAGAGCTCCAGTCTCTTCCTGTGGTAGACTTAAGTTGAAGCTGAGAATTATTCTTCTGGTTCCTGCAAAGTGACAATACGTTTGGGGCCAGGGAGCAGATCCCTGCTCTTAGGCATATATCTACACAAATAGAACTATCACAGGTTCTGGCCAGTCTCACCCCTGGATTGGGAATTATTGGGGAGAAAATCTTTAAAAACCACCAACACACTAATAAAATTAATTCATGCCTGCAACAACCTGGTTTGGGTCTGGACATAAACACATTTTGAAAGTTATTTGGTGCCAGGTGTGGTGGCGCACTCTTGTAGTCCTAACATGTGGGAGGCTGAGACAGTAGGACCCAGGTTCACAACCAGCCTCAGCTATTCACTAAGGCCCTTTGTAAACTTAGACCATATTTCAAAATAAATAATAAAAAATAGGGCTGGAGGTAGAATGCCCTTGGGTTCAACCCCCAGTTTTGCAAAATAAGTAAATAAATAAACAAACAAAAACAAACACAATAAATAAATAAATAAATAAATAAATAAATAAATAAATAAAAGTTATTTGGTGATTCAAAATATACAGCCAACAAGAAGAACGCCCTAAAGAGAGACCCTTGTTTTCTCTCCTTTTTAAGACATACATTTAATGAGGTTTTTCAATAGCCCTGACTAAATATATCACCCCCATTCACGATCAATAAAATGAAACATTATTTTACCATTTGTGGAATCTAAATTACCTGCTTCAAAAGCATCTAGACCAAATTGCTGAAAAATACAGAGTAAAAATGAGTACGTATCTAATATCTGCATTTTGAGCAGGCATTCTAGTTTGGTCTTATAAAATTAAATTTAGAACTAGCATTAAAGTTTTGCAAGTTAATGCAGCATAGTGTGGTAGCTGTGATGCAGAGTAAAGATTGACAACTGTTCTGAGGTAGCATCCCAAAAATCATTTGTCTACTGTTAATGATGAAAGCAGATCAAAGATATTAATCCACTTTCAGCTTTGACTATGTCAGGTTAGGTTCCCATAGAGCCCAATTGACCTTTTTTACTCCATTTGGTAAAATAATGATTTATATTATTACCACTTGATGTACATTCACAAATATAGAAAAATCAATCACTAAGCCAAACATGAGAAGGAGGAAGGGGGGAAGGAATGGAGTAGGAATTGGATATGGGCTAAATGAGTGATGTGTGCATGTATGTCTGTACCATCTTTTACTCTATTAAGATGTATGACTATAATGCACCAATAAAAATTTAACCATGAATATAAAGGTGTGTGTATATATATATATATATATATATATATATATATATAATTCATATGAATAATATATATGTATATTATTCATCTGACCCAAGAGTGGCTTGACCTTGGTGACATTTCATGGGACTTAAATGTGTGGTACCAGGGGCCTTTCTATAACTCCTCTGCTTCTTTATCAGTAGGCATTGCAGGGCTTTGTATGTGACTTTAGTCTGCTTTTTGAGCTCTCTAATTCCATGGGTTGACTTCAGCACCTTGCTGAACAACGGTTTATCATGCCTAACTTTATTGCATTTTTAACTTAGAAATATGCCTACACATGGTTTGAAAACAATCTGAGATCTTCCTAAGGACAAGTCAAATTCATAAATGTTGAATCCTCCCTCCAGCAGCAAAACATATCCCCATGTGAGAAAAGATCTTAGGGCCAGGTGTGGTGGCATATGCTTACAATCTCAGTACTTTGGAGGCTGAGACAAGATGATCACATGTTTACAGAAAGCCCAGCAATTTAGTAAGATGTAGCTCAGAGTTAGAATGCCTCTGGGTCCCAAAGAAAGAAGGTGAAAGATAAAGGAAAGAAGGAAAAAAGGAATGAAGGAATGAAGGAATGAAGAAGAGGAGGGAGGGAGGGAGGAAGAAGGAAGGAAGGGAAAGAGGAAGAGAAAGAAACAGAATGAAAAGAGAAAGAGCTCAGAATACTTGTTGCTAGCATGACCAATTCCTATTTTGCTATGCTAGTACTGTAAGAAATCACCTAGGATGTAGTCTGCTAATGAGACATAAAGTAAAAAATAATGGCAAATTTAGTCAGTGTTATCATTTTATAGAAATAAAGAGAACCAGGCAATGTAGCTTAAGGCTGGGATTCTGTCTTTCTATCACTTATAACAAAGATATGAATCGAGTCACTCCACTTCTCTGAGCCTCAGAGCATAAATCTACAAGTACGGGAGGCAAAACTTTTCAAGCATTCCTTGAGAAACAAAAAAGATATTATGATATTGGACTGAGAAAATGGTAGATAGGGATATGGTTGAAAAACAACAAAGTATTTTATGAATTTCCATGAAATTTTACAAAACTAGGGACAATGTATCATAGCTAATCATCTTTTCAACAATCAGAGCTCTCTCAAAAAAGTTCATTTAGTGCAAGCAACAATACCCTTGGCCACTGGTTTCTGAAATGTCTTTTTATATATTTTGTTTTGCGGGTCTGGGGATGAAACCCAGGAGCATTTGAACTCCAAGCTATACTCCCTGCCCAATTTTTTTTCATTCTTTATTTTGGAACAGGATCTTACTAACTTGCGGAGGGCTTCACTAAGTAACTGAGGCTGTCCGAGAACCATGATCCTCTGGCCTCAGCCTCCCGAATGCTGGGATTACAAGTGTGCACCACTGTGCCTGGCTCTGAAATGTCTTTTAAAGAAACAAAATCTCGTCTTGCCATTAATTGAAGTCATGGTTTGGAGTTCGAGGGACTTGCAGCGCCTATTCAGTCCAGGGGATGTAATGACTCTAGAACTAAGGGAAGTTATATCCATCATTACTTCCAGTAAGAGTAAACAGAATTTTAGGGTATCAAAGGAAATCTGATAGTGGATATGGAAAAATTAAAAATTAAGTGTGAGAGAAGTGGAGATTTGCTAAGTTTATAAATGAAAGTGCTTTGAGGGATGGTCTTTGATATAAAATTCAGACTCATTTTAAAATAAAAAATAAACTGCCCTTTTAAAACGTCCCCTGAATGAGACATGGGAACCTGAGAAGCCCTGGCCTGGAATGTTAAGGGCATCTTGTCTCTGCAGGTCATGAGAAGGGAGTTCTGGGGCCAATGCAGCAGAGCAGATTAGTGACAGGTCAGCGCTTTCATAAAGATAAGTTATTTCATGATAAAAGTATCCTGCCTGACAGACACAGGCAGGAAACACTAATTCACAAGCTTTTAGAAGCTGACAGATACTTCACATTCATAATGTCTCTCTGCTCGCAACGGCCATTACACCAGTGGAAAGAGGATTGAGGCCTCCAAAGAGAGCAAGATGACCTTGGTCAGGGTTGGTGGAAAGGAGAAAAAACAGGCAGGACAGAGAGGTGTTGAAATCTGCACATTGAAGAGTAAAAATATAGTTAAAATCATCCAACACCATTACCATTTAACTGTAAAGCCTCTCATCCACCCAGACAACATAATGCTCCCTAGTAGAGATGTGGAGGTGGTCAGAGTTAGGAAAAGACTAAGAGGACCTGATTTTACCTATTCCCTTCCAGCCTCTCAGGAGAAAAAGGGAACTTTTCTCAAGTACAAATACACCCAGTGGCTTATTCAGAGTGGAGATCATGGTATAGGAATATTTTTTGAAATAAGTTATTTTGTGGATTTGAAATTTCTAGAAAATAATTTGTTATATTTTGAACTTATCTTGTGACTTGAGAATGATAATAAAGTGAAATATTTTACTTAGTTAACTTAGATAAAGACAAAATAAAGTATACATATAGTTATTTTGTGTTTTGTTTGTTTGATTTGTACTGTTTTTCTGGTACTGGAAATTGAACTCAGGAGATTCTAACTCTGAGCTACATCCCAGCTGTATTTTCTGTTTTTTTTTTTTTTTTTTTTAATTTTGAAGTGGGCTCTCACCAAGTTGCTGAGGTTCTCAGGCTGACATCAAACCTGTGATCCTTTTATCTCAGCCTCTCATGTACTGGGATAAATATAGTCTTAATAATGCTGGTATTATAAATGCTGATGTAACAGTCACTGTACTATGTGCCTCATATAAATTACCTCATTTAGTCCCCAAAAGAACTCCATGAGACTGGGTTGTTCATTTTCTTATTTTGCAAAAGTAAACAAGCTTAGTGAAGTTAAGCCATTTGTATATGACCACACACTTAGTGAGAGGGAGAGCTTGTATTCAAATACAACTTTCAGTCCTCAATGATCTGCAGATGTGACTAGACTCTAAAAAGAAGCCAAATACAATGTCTATAAACACAAACTTTGAAGGTCAAAATGCCTGAGTTTACAATGGGCTTTTCCAGTTACCATGAAGCCTTGGGCCAGCTATCTAACCTCTCTTTGCCTTGGGATTCTCATCAATAAAAAGTTTTTTTTTTTTTATTAACTCTTACATCAGGAAGTTTCCATGAAGACAAATTTAGCATGCAAAGGGAAAACAGTTGGGGTATATGGTTCTCACTTTATACTTTATCTAGTATTATTATTAAATAAAAAATCAGAGGGAAAAATTGAAAAATAGAATATAGCCTAGAATCTGAGCTTATTGGTTCTGTCTAAACAAACAGATATTGAAAACTACTATGACCCTGGCATTGTGATACCTACTGTGAAAATAATGAACAAATATGATAGGATCTCTGATTAAAAAATAAGTTTAGGGGGACAAGATGGCGGCCACCAAATAGAACATGCATTCCTTTGAGAAGCCCTGGACAATAGATTTGGGTTTTAATATCTAATTGAGACAACTTACGGAGACATTTCCAGTCATGACTTCCTATCTAGAATATAGGAGAGAGAGTGGATAATGGCAGAATTAGAGGCAAGATGACAGCAAGACATCTGCCACGTAAGAAGAGTGATTTTTGGGGCAACATCTCAGAAGAGATTAGAGAATAGACCACTTCAGCAGCACATGCTCGGAAATTCTTAACAACATACTCTGTAAGAAAAAAGTTCTGGGTGTGTTGGAGGGAGCCCAGGAGTGCCAGGTGGGATGCCCGACTGCACATCCCAGGGACTCAGTGCGCCTGGCTTCTACAGCTCCTCCAAGCCATGCTGGGGGCTATGGTGCTTTGGGAACAGCACATCTTATTCTTCATGGTGAGGCTGTGGGCCTCTGCTCTTGGAAGGGAGATAAACTCCATTGATGCTGAGTGCTCAAGCTCACAACCTCTGCAAAAGACATGTTCTGTTTTCTTTTATTAAAAAAAAATTGAAGAGAGGCCAAGATGGCAGCAGTAGTGGTGGCAGTAGCATGTATTTAGAAGAGGCAGAGATCCGATCCAATCCACCTTAAACTTTTGAAGATATCTCCCCAAAGTTAGACCGCGACTGCATCACATACTTGGGAATTCTGGACAACATGTTGTGAGGGAAAGGTATTTGGGAGAGAACCGAGATGGCAGCAGCAGCTGCAGGGTCAGCAGTGGTGGCAGCAACCAGTGACTGGAAGGGCAGATGGATCCAGTCCAATCCACTTTGAACTTTTGAGGAAATCTCCCCGAAAGTATACTGTTCCTGCCCCAAGTGCTTGGAAATTCTGAAAAACATGCTAAGTGGGAAAAGTGTTTGGGGCATATCAGAGGAAGGAAAAAATAGCTATATTGGGCTGCCATGCTGTGTGTTCTAGGAGACATCAGCCTTCCTGGCTGCTGTACTCTGCACAGTGCTGGAGGCCAGGTTGCACTTGGCACAGCAGAAGACTGCTCTCCATATAGAAGCTGTGGACCTCTGCCTTTGGAGGGGAGACAAATTCATTGCCACTAGGTATTTGGGCTCTCAGATTTTGCAAAGGACACATCTGTTTTCTCCTACTTTAAAAAAATGGAAGAAAAAAGGGAACATCTGTAGACAACCTGCCCACAGTGACAGAGACTGGAGCCCACCACACAGAGAGGCTGGTGCCGAGGCCTGTAAGGGTGGAATTGGAGCCTTCCATGAGGCAAGGCCAGTTCTGGAGCCAGCATGGTCAGGACCAGAGCATGCATTGTGGTGAGGCAGGTTCTGGGGCCTGCAAGGCTGGGATCCGAGCCTGCTGTGTGGTGGTGCTGTTGCCGGGCCTCCGATGCCAGGATAGATGGCTGGGCAGCACAGCCAGTGCCAAGGCCTGTAAGGCAAGGATCAAAACCTGCCCTGTGGCAAGGCCAGTGGTGGGGCTTTAAGACTGGGATTGGAGCCTGCAGTGTGGCATCCACAGGGAAATAACACAAAAAAATAAAAATTCAGATGCTTTCCCTAATATGCAAACACTAGGGAGAAATGGGTGATAGGAGGAACTCTAGTTGAAGAAGGGGTCCTCTAGAGGAATAATTAAGGTGACCTACCCGAGGGATTGGGATGGGGAAGATGGAAACTCTTTAAAACACATGATGTACTTAAACAAATATATTAGAGTCAATCATCACTAAATCAAGCATGGGAACAAGGGAGGGGAGGAAATGGGATAGGGATCAGATAAAAGACTAATTAGGTGATGTGTACTTGTATATACTCACAAGTCTTGTATTCCATTGAGATGTTTGACTACAATGCACCAATAAAATATATTAAAATAAGTTTGTAATACAGTTAATAAATAATCACCTTATATAACTGTCACAAAGCATGTTACATATTTAACAGATATTTTACAGATAAGAAAATTGAGGCTTAACAGGCATACTTACCAAACATTACAGAAATAATGAGTGATAATTGAACTAGAATTAAAATCCAAGTTTTACTTTTTCTACTTCCTAAAACTTTATTCTTATTCACTCTATTATTTGCAGCAAAAATATGGATGTGTATTATAGTTTTTATTAAAGACAACTAATAGCTAAGAACACAAGAAGAGCAATTTCTGACTTTCAGTTCAAATCTACTTGTCAACAAATTCATAAGAGATATGAAAGCACTAAAATTATAAAGATAATACTGAGATGGTCAAAGACATTTGGATGTTAGAATTGAATTGTAAATGGAAATCAAGTTACATAAAAAAATCTTTGCCTATATCTAATGGGTAGCCTTTCCACCAAACTGACTCCCACGAACCTCTTTCCACACCTCAGCGTGAACCTTTCTGAGGAGCACAGCAACAAGCAACCTTCATTATGTAAACAGCACGACTTCTATATCTCATCCCATAGGAAGATGAACTAAAGGGGAAAAAATTCTTAAATTGGAAAGATAAAGTGATAATAGCTTTTAAAAGTTATACCTTTATGATCGGAAGATATGGAGGAAATTCTATAAAAATTAAGATCCCCAAATCGTAAGTCACAAGGGAGAGTATTGATGAACTTGCATTCACCAAAATTAAATATAACTGTCTAAAACAAGACCACATAGGTGAACTTAACAGAAAGGAGTCAGAATCAGAGAAGATAATCATCAGTTTAATAACTGATGAATAATTAACCATAATTCTGCAGAAAAAAGTAAGAAGAAACTGAAATCTGAAAAAGGATCAATTATCTGACTAGCACATGAGTTAAAAACTTCAAAACCCTTTTTAACTCTAAGAAATGTTCAATATCAACACTGATTTGACTAATAAGAAATGCAACTATAATAAGACATGACTTGGCACAAACAGAAAGACAGTAAGAGAAAAATAATGTTGTGTGTTTGTAATTATAGGCCAAACTAGTGACCCTCATGCACCATTGTTTTTAATATAACCTAACAAATCACACTGGGAAAACTCACATGATTATTATCCCATTAGTTTTCAAACTTTAAAATGTATCTATTTTGCCCCTATGTATAGGCCACAGAGTGATTTTTACCCAGGTGCAAAAAGAACCATACATTCTATTATCCACTCTCTCATTTTTATATGTGATAGTAAAGAGCTAGTTGCAATCTAAGGTCTGTCAATAAAAAAGTGGATTCATAAAGTTAAATTAATGCCTAAGATTTATATTATGTAGTGATCAGAAAAAGTGAACTATATCACTATGTGGTGATGTTTGCTTTTAAAAATATAAGAAAAGTTATCAAAGTCATATTTAAATATATTTTCATAATTTAAATTTCTTATTTTAGACTTTCCTATACATACATATATATACATATATATATGCATATATATGTATATATATGCATATATATATTAAAGTGTATTAGAAAGAATACTTAAAAAGAAAATTTCGAGAGGAAAAAATTATTTTTTTCTTTTTTTCCTTTTAATTTAATTTAATTAATTAATTTTAATTTTTTAAACAAATTTTTATTAAACATAAATGGTATACATTTAAACTATATCTGGTGCCCTCTTCCCCCTGCCCCTGTTTTCCCTTTTCTCCTACCACCAATGCTTGCCCAGGTTAACCATGTCATATTCATAATTTTACACATGTTCAGATGTAGACCCTCATTAATCAAGATCAGCCTTCCTCCTCTCCTATCTTTCCATTCAAACTTTGCTGATATTCCCCCTCCATTATCTGGAGTCCCACTGATATCCTCTGTGTTTCCTAGTTTGGGCATATTAGAGGAAAGCATAGAAGGAGGAAAAAAATTATAAATCTAAGTTATAATTCTTAGGGAAATAATAAATTACACAGTGACTATGTACTGTGAACCTTAGAGTAGCTGTGACTATTTGAAGCAAAGGGAGAATTAAAGGAATTAGACCTAATAGTATCTTCACTTATTCTGCACTTACTGTATGCCTTACTCTGCACTCTTTATCACATTCATTATCAAATTTAACTGCCAGAAAATATTATAAAGCAGTGTTTTGCAGAGGAAGAAATTGAGGAATCAGGAGGTAAAATCATCAATGGCTACAAAGATAATAAGGAGCTAACCCAGAATTAAAACTTAGGTTGATATTTATCTGATGATTTTGTTTGCAATATCTTCATTGTCCTGCCACATGACTTCTTGAAAAAAGAATCTAAATGAAAGTACAGAAAAGAGGATAATAAAGTGAAAATTAATTTCAGCCAGAACTACTATAAATCATTTTAGTTTTGAATTTGCAAATACTAATCTCCTTGGGAAATCTGGAGCAGCAGCACAAAAGCTCATGTTGGATGTGCTCTGCTCTATTTTGCATAAGACAATGGGTAGGGATGAGATCCTGAATCTCCCAGCACTGTGTTTGGCCTATCTTAGGTTCCATGTGATTGCTTTTCAAATGAGAAAATGGACAGAGAAAGAAGGACACGCTCTAAAGCACAGGATGTACTTAAACAAACATACTGATGTCAACCACTAAGCCAAACTTGGGAAGGTGGGATGGGAGGGACTGGGGTGGGGATTGGGTAGGGGCTACCTGGGCAATGTGGGCATGTATGTCTACACAAGCTTTTTATCCCATTATGATGTATGAATACAATGCACCAATAAAATTTTTTAAAAAAGAGACATGCTTATTGAAGGATGAAGTTTAATAAAAAAAAAGTAGCTCAAGTTTTAGACAAGAGTAATGTCTGGACAGAGATGGTTTGAAACCAATCTCATTTAAAGGTTTCATCACAGTTGCTAATGTAGCTTGAGAAGTTTCAAGATTGAGAAGCTGATTGCAAGGACTACATGAGGATCATGTTTAGCAATGCCATCATGATTCAAGCCTCCTTATTCCAGGATCTGACTCAATTTAAATGTTATTCTAGATCTAAAGCAGTGATTCTGATGCCTAGAATAAAAATGTTATCCACACTTCAGTGTGGATACAACTATTTTCATGGAAGAAAATAGAAATGCCCAGATTTTCATGCAGATTATTAAGTTTGTATCTGGGTTTCCTTTCATCATTCAGAGTATTGTCTATATGCAACATTTTGCAACTCAAAGGATAACAGAAAAAAGGAAAGAAAATGAATGTTTATGAGAGAGAAGAGGAGAGTCATGCCATCAGGTAAAATAGAGAGAAATTATGTGGCAAATGTGTAGAAATTATATGGCAAATGTTGTTGCTTAGGTATTAGAAGTAGAATACCACATGCAAATCACTCAAAACAGTGGTCGTATATAAGGACTTGGCCCAGAGATATAAATCCCACCAAGTGCCTGGATTCCCACTTTTTCTGATGTTTCTTTAAATAGATTATTCTGGTGCTTGGCCTTTAAATGAGTAATAATTTAATCTCTCTTATATATGTTACTAATTTTCTATTTATTCATCTATCTATATATATCCACCTATCTTTTTTCATATGTAATACTTTAAGAGTGCATTATACTTCAGCTTTTTTATGTGTCAAAAAGGAATAGTAATGATTGTCTTTTATGTCTTTTAGAATTATTAAAGGGAAATAAGATAATATCTATGGAGGCTATTTGGAAAAAAATCCCATAAACCACTACTGAAACTTGATATATTACTACTAATGAAAATATATCAGCAGAGAATGCATATTTAATTGAGAATGGCTGCGATAAGTCAAGTCTTTATCATCTATTATGTATGAATGTAGTAGAAAAGGAAGTGAAAGTGTGTGAACACTAGAAATTTAGAAAATATTTATTCAGAATGGAATTGAAATATATTTTGTCACACAGAGAATCATAACAATGTGAAAGTATCTAACAGAAGATGTTCTTTTAGCCAAGAAAATATGTAAAGAAACACTAGAGACACCCAAGAAAGAATTAGATGGTTTCCTGGGGGAAATGAGACTGTGTGGTGAGAAACAGAAAGACATAACATAAGAATCTAATAAGAAGACAATCTAGGAAACTCTTATGTGTTGTTTCTGCTTTTCCAAAGAAAATCCTATTCGATATTATTAATGAGCATCTTAAATGTGGGTACATGGAGGAAAGATATGCCATCTATGCATCTTTTGTTAAATGGCATTGTTGATTTCAAAATATTGAAAATATCTTAGAGTTGAAGGATTTTAGAGATTGGTAAGCAAACCTTGATTTATGTATGAATTATAAACATGCATTTGCTTACTTTCACAGAGGGGGAGCTCACTACATAATTTGCTACTTTTTTCTAATATCATACTGTACTTTTATTCAATAGTTCCTTTTTACTTGGTAGACATTTGCTTCCTTGTCATGTCTAACAACTGTTTTTTTTTTTACTCTGCACTCCAGAAAATATTTTAAATCTGTCTGCAAATTTTTCTGAGTCTCTACTCTGTGCCAGGCACACTACTAAGCAGTCAGAATTTAAAGATGAAAAAATATCCTTAAATAATCCATAGATCATCGGGCATGGTGGCACATGCTTGTAATCCCTGTGCTTGGGAGGCGGAGACAGGAGGATGGTGCAGGTTCTAAGCCAACTTCCCTAGCTTAAGAGACCCTGTTTCCAAATTAAAAAAAAAAAAAAAATATATATATATATATATATATATATATATATATATATATAAATGGGTCTGAGAGTGTAGCCCGGAGATAGAAGGGTTTCCAGGAACCCCAGTACCACCAAAAAAAAAAAAAATCCATAGATCAAGAATGTAAAAAAAAAAACTTACTGTATCTTTTAAGAAGGCAGAATCAAATGTGTAAATGCAATACCCATGTCTTTCCTCAGTATTTATCCTACTACATGAATATCTATATTTCAATGAATAATTATTAAATTTGCTTCCAAGTCTTTTCACATTCTCTTTTCTGATCCAAGTTTTCAAACTCCTAAATATGTATGGTATTCCAGGTTTTACATGTAAATGAGCAGTTAATTTCTTTAAAACAGTGAATTCTCTATATAAGAAATAGTCATTAGAAAGTTTTGAATGATATTTCATGAATATAAGAAAGCACAAAATTGGAATTCATAGGTAACCCAATATTTGCTAGAATCATGGCCAAACTTTAAAAGCAGAGAGAGCAGCCTTAAATTTTAGTGCTTTGATCTGAGTCAAATGACCTGGATTTGCATTCTGTCTCAGTCATCTATTAGTTCTAATGCCTTGACCAACATACCACTCTCTGAGCATGTTTGATCATATATAAAATAGGAATATTATCTTCCTATTCCACAGGGTACTGAAAGAAAAAAATAAAATGAGATCATATGTACATAAGAGCTTCATAAACAATGAAATGCAATGCAAATGTAATATAGTATTAATATTCTTATAATCTCATGGTTGACACATAATTACAAAAATTCAGTAAAAGTGTTTTACATTCTAGCAAATTAAAACCCCCGTGTTAGCCATAGCTACCATTTACTGAGGAATTATTATGTGACAGGCAGGTATGATACAGAGGTTGATTCAATGGTTCCCAAGATAATTTATGAGTTTACCAAGCTTGGATCACTTTCTATTTAGGCAAACAGCTTCCATGCTAACAAGATATGTACTGTAAGCAAAAAACAAACTTGTTTTGCGTTAAACTTCTTTGAAGTTGTTAATTACAGTGTCTGGCATTAATCATTTTACCTATCTGAGTTTCTTAAACTCTTTCTTGATACTATATTCAAAAAAAGAAGTTTCTGTAAAATCCCACAAATATATCTATCAACAACAATTGGGCTTATTAGCCTCATTTTCTTCCTTTACTGATCATATGAACTTCATCTACCTTGCTCATTGCTTTATTTTAATTTACTAAAAATGACTTATCATTTGTTGAATAACTGTATACATGTATATAATATCTTTATAGAAATGACTGTTCCTAATTTTCTAGATAATAAAATGTCAATGTTTATTTGTAAATGTGTATTTGTCCTGAGACCTCATACTCTTAAATATTGTATTAAACTATCCAATTGACACTCCAAGCCTCCAGTTAAAGATGAACACTATGTTTTATCAACTTCAACTTTGTATTTTACAATGAACAAATTCTGCGGCTCATGAGGCATATAAAGATGGGCCTCAGGGGCCAATAAGTTACTTACAGATCATGCGTTCAAGTCATTGGATCAATTTAGGTTTAACATTAATAAATTTCACTCTATTAGCCTCAAATAACAAAACAAAATGTGGTATCTAATGGACTATCAGTTTCAGGAGACTGTTAACATACATAGCCACGACAGATTTAGCTATGAATCTAGTTGTCTTTTATTTATGATTCATCTACTAAGGGACTTACATTGTTCAAGAGATCCCATTGGGCAAAAACAGAACAGTGGGTGGTACAGGCAGGGATAAATACAACAACACAATAAAAAGAGCTAATTGATTTAGACAAGAGTCTTCCTTTTTCAGGAAATACTGATCTGTTTTGGAAGCTAGCTGCTTTCTTATAGTTTCAGTTTGATTCTGTGGTCTTTATCATTAGTGACTGAGTGACTTCATTTTGGTTTTGTCCAGCCTGCTGGGGCCTGTTTGAGGAGATCAGTCCAAGAAAATGGCCTCATATAATATTTGTTCAACAAAACTGAACCAAAAAATGCAAGAAAAAATAATAAAATTAAGTGTTCAATTGGAGGGTAGATAACATTACTGATTTCCATTTTTCTAAGACACAGTAAGAAATAAAAGAGAAGAAAATGAGTATTAATTAAATGCATGAAATCACATTTAACCCTAATAAGAACATAAAAAATTATTTTCCTTACTTCTCCAGATGAAATTATCTTGAGATTCAACAAGATGAAGCCTATTGTGGAAATTCACAGTTCAGTTACATGGTACAAGCTGATTTTAATCTAGTCCTTTGGACTTAGAGTCTTCAATTGATTGAATTAAAATCCTTTAATCGTTATTATCATACATTTGCTACTAACAACTGGTAGCAGAAATACTGTCGTTCAGGATAATGGTTAGGGGCATAAATTATAAAAAAAGTAAGAATTGGGGTTAATGTCTGCCTTTGGTATTTATCCAGATGTAAAATACTGGGCAGTTCCATAAAATTTGAAGAATTTTAATTTTTTTTAAATAGTGAAGTAAGGGAGGGTAAGGACATTTTTGGCATTAATTTACTTAATTCTTTACAATTTCTTAGCTCTTTTTTTAAGGGGTTCTTTTTTTTTTTTTTTTTTCTTTTTTGGAACCGGGGATCGAACCCAGAGTGCCACACCTGCAAAGCAGGCGCTTTGCAACTGAGCTACATCCCAGCCCCAATTCATTACAATTTCTTTAGCGTTTCTTTTTGTAGAAGTTTTTGGTGTAGTATGATTATATATTAATGTTATATTCAAAAGTGATACCTGTACAATATCTCTTCATGTGGTTCTCTTCTAACCCCATCTTTCACACAGTAAATTTTTATATGGTACAATCATTTGCATCATTGTTATAAGTATTCAGTCAATATTTTATTGGAAACATTTTAATATTTATGATTTGATCATCTACTATGGTATTTTCATTGTAATAGAGATATTTTTTCTTTCTATGTATTTATTGAATTCATTTAGTATAGACTTACCAAGTGCATACTAAGTTCCATGCACAATGCCAGATATCACAGACACATATGAAACTAAAGTATGCTTGCACTTTCAAATCTCATGGAAGTTATACATCACTAGTGTCACTTAGAGAAGAAAAGAACAGACTTCATGGACAGCACAACATATGTTCTTATGTACATGATGTACATTCACAAACATATCAATGTCAACATCTAGGCCAAACATGAGAAGTAGGGAGGAGGAGAGAATGGGGTGAGAATTGGGGAAGGGCTAAAAGAGTAATGTGTGCATGTATGCCTCTACCATCTTGTATTCTATTAAGATGTATGACTACAATGCACCAATAGGAAATGTTTTAAGAAGTGTAAAAGTAAATTTGTACAAAATGCAATTCAAAACCACAAGGAGAGAAGATTCTGAATTTCAAAATTCATATACAAACAGCTTGAAAGTGATCATTCTTGATCCCATAGCAAAATACACCTAAACAAACTGAAAAACAAGAACTTTTTATGGAATCAATAGAAAATGTAGGTTGGAGAAGAAACAGCTACCCTTATATACAGAGAAACAGGTTCCCAAAAAGGGAGAGAGAACACCCAGGGTGTCCTTACCTGAAGCAGAAGATGCTAAAACCAAAAGCAGATAGAGATGCACAAATGGTCATTTTAACAGGAGATACTGTGGTTGAAAATGGGGAAGGAATCCCTGAAGGATACAGCCTTAAGAGTTAGCATCTCACACATTCATGGGCTTTGTCTCAAGGATTCCCCACCAGGTTCTCAGAGTTAAAAACGTGAACAAATTTTTCCCATGGCATTGGCAGAAAACAAATAATCATTGGGAAAAATAATCATTGGGAAATACACAGAGCTTTCTCCATGACAAAGGCATTTTCATGTGCTCTACTCTATGTCTGTGGGATGCGTTTTTTTTTTTAGTTTAGAATGTGGCATTCCTCCTAGTCTATCTCATTAGTATTTGCCCCTCTTCCCAGGAAGAGGAAGTATGGTAAAAAAAAGCATAGTAATGTGAAAATATATTGAGGATTCTTTGCCAGAGAAGATAATACAGGGTAATCGAGAGGGGAAATCTATACAAGGACAAATGTGGGAAAGCCACATCCTCTAGACAGAGTCCTATGAAAGATACGGATATTAATCCTAACATTATATCTATTCTTTCAAACCACCAAAGCCAGGTTTCAGATAATAATGATGAATTAAAACTGTAAGAACAGTGAGATATTCTCTCTGTGGAACAGTGTGAAAAAACAGAAACAAAACAGCAGAATAATTTGGAGCCTCTGGGACATATAGTTACTGAAAACCTTACACAAAGGGCCTCACTCTAAGTAAATTATCACAAATCATGATACCAAAGATCTACTTAACCATAATTTTGTTTGTTTGATGTAACGTGTTTGGTTTAAACAAAAAATTAAAAGACATGTTAAAAACAGAAAATACACCCACAGTCTGATGAGACAAAGCATCATAATCATGCTCAGATATGACACAGATGGTTGAGTTATCAGACAAAAAATTTAAAGTAACTATCATTTATATATTAAAGGTTCTAATGGAAAAAGTACATAATATGCAGGAATACAAAGCTAATAAATTAGATATATATAAACTCCAGGACAGAATCTAGGAAAATGATAGAAAAATATATCTATATATCTATATCTATCTATATCTATATCTATCTATCTATCTAATCTTCTTCAATTGAATTGCAAAGAGGAATAAATGGCAACTATAACAAAAACAAAAAAGAACATTAAAAGAATAGCAAGAGGACTTCAAAAGATGTTCCACACACAATTGGATTATCAGGAGAAGGCAGGAAATGAAGCAGAATAAATTATATATAATTATATTATAATATAATTATATAATTATATTATAATTAATATAAGTAATATTATAATTGTATATAATTATATATTATAATTATATATAATTATAATATATAAATATATATATGTATATATACATGCATATATATATATATATATATATATATATATATATATATATATATTTGTGTGTTACTGGGGGTGGAACCCAGGGGCTTTCTACCTCTGGACGACAGTCCCAGACCTTTTTTTCTATTTTATTTGGAAACAGGGTCTCACTAAGTTGCTGAGAGCCTCACTAAGTAGCTGAGGCTGGCTTCAAACCTGTGTGATCCACCTGTTTCAGCCTCCCAAGTGTGGGGATTACAAGTGTGCACCACCACACCCAGCTTAGAAGAAATATTTAAAGACATAATGCCAGCAGTTTCCAAAACTTATTAGACACCAAACTGTATATCCAGGAAGTAAAGAGAAAACAAATCAGAGTAATAACACAAGCAACCACATAAAGGTACACCATAGTCAACCTACAGAAAATAAAAGGCAAAGAGAAAATCCCAAAAGATATCAGAAGAAAAGAACACTATACCTATAGAATAAAAATTACAGGAAACTTCTTATCAGAAACTATGCATGCAAAAAGAGAGTCAAGTTAAATATTTAATGTGTTTGAATAAAAAAATATCAACTAAGAATTGTTGATTGTTATCCAGTGGAGCTCTGCTTTAAATGTGAAGGAGAAAAATAAAGTTTACGTAAATACAAAAGCTGAGGAAATTTACTGCCAACAGATCATCAAATCAAGTAAAGTTAAAATAAGTTTTTCACAGAGAAAGAAAATTAATTTATGGCAGAAACTTGATTCTACATAAAAAAGAAGGAAATATCAGAAAAAATATTCAGTGAAGGCAAAATCTAGTAGTTCCAGGAAAGAAACACAAACCAACCAATAAGCAGAAGTACACCACAATGTTGTGTTCATGTCAGAGGGACATAGGAGCTAACTCAAAGAGCTCTCAAAAGTGAGAGCTTGAAAAACCTATAGAAGAGACTAAGGAAAGTAATAACAGATTGTAAACCAACGTATAAAGCAAATATTCTTATTCCCAGGCTGATATAAATAATTGAATAAATAAATTCAATATGATAAACAAGTCTCCTTTGCATAAGAGCTCACAATAACTCATACAAATATTACATTTTAAGGTGGTAGAGCATAATTTTCAGTTCCTTAAGAGTGGAATATACACAGTGGTTTCTTCCAAAGATCAGTTTAAAGATCATATAATAGCATCCTTACTATTTCAAAACTACTTAGTGAGCTGATGAAGATTAACATCAATAGTGATAAGTGTGTGTGTGTGTGTGTGTGTGTGTGTGTGTGTGTGTGTTACTGGGATTGAGTTCAGGGGCTTTCCACTGCATTGCAGAGAGCCTCATCAATTTGCCTCAGACTCCAAAGTACTGGGATCACAGGTATTTGCCATCACACCTGGCCTATAGTTTAATATGTTGATTTGGTACATTGTAATTGTACATCATACTGGTTTACAGAGTATGCCCACAACTCAGGATGATATGTGTTCTTGATATGATGTGATGATATTACTGTTTTGCTTCTATGGTCTTCTACTTTAACCCCATAACTCCCATATAATCATAAAATATAGCCCTTTTAATTTTGAAAAATGTCAGAAAAAAGTCTCAAATGAGGGGCAATATACATATATATATATATATATATATATATATATATATATATATATATATAATTCAGAACTGTTAAGGACAAAAACAGAGATTGAGGAACTGCCACTGCCCAGAAGTGAATAAGGAGATATTTTTAGTGGGAGATGATGGTTAACTGTAATGTGTGTTTTCTGCATTAGAGCCGGGAACATACACATAAAACAGTTATTAGTTGTAAAAACCAGGGATATCTTAAAGTATGGTCTTTAATTTACAGAACAAAACAATAAAAACACCTTTAACTATCCATTAGTACATCTAAAATTTCTAATGTTTTTATATTTCTCCCTCCAGAGCCTGGCCTATAAAACAGATATTTCACTCCATGTTTTTTTTTTGAGATTATAAAGTTGCAGGTTCAATTATGACAGTGACCATAGTGATCTTAATCAGTGTAACAGTTGATCATAATTGGATAAGCCATCTTATTTTTCTGTATCTTCACTTATTATGAAAAAAAAGAAGGATTAGGGTCTAGCTAATATGTGCAAGGCCTTGAGTTCCATCTCAGCATAAAAAATAAATATCAAAAGGATGAATTACTAGTAATCATAATTGCATGCCTAATGTAAGCTCTAAATAATTTATATGTATCTATCTATACGTATGTATAGATAGATATCTATCTCTATATAATAGTTTAATATATAATCTACTTAAAACTATAATATGTATACTATATGTGTATGTATATACTATATATGATATGTACACTATATACATGTATATGTGTTTCTATCTTTCCATATGTATATGAAAAGAGAGAGAAAAAGAGAGAGAGAATTCTTTATTTGAAATAATTGAAGTGTTTTAGATTTTGGAATTTTTTCAAATATTGGAATATTTACATATACACATTAGGTTTCTCAAAATAGAACCCAGGTTTACAACTAAAATGTATTTATGACTCATATACAATTCTACACATAGCCTGAAAGGCATTTACACAATATTTTAAATAATTTCATGCATGAAACCAAGTTTCACAATGTAGAATTGTCCACTTGTGGTGTCATCTAAGTTTTGATATTTGAAGCATTTCAGTTTTGTATTTTTGAATAGGAAATGTTTACTCTCTTTACAACCTCTCAAGGTTCATTTCGGGGGGAAAAAACCATACAAAATATATAAAACAGGAAGTGATTTTATATGGGGAAATAAATCATTACAAAACTTTTGGAAAGAAAGTGTTAGGACAGGTCAGTTGATATCACAATCCAGAAAGTACAAGCATCTTACAGACTTCCAACCCAGCATATCAGCTGCTTGGAGCACTGAAGCAGTAATTTACAGGAGAAAAAAAAATGTGAGCCACTGATGAGATATTACATCTTCCTTCTTTTAAAGTCAAGCATCACCTACTGTGAGATAATAATGGCTTCTTCGTTTTATACATTCCAAATATATATATATATATATATATATATATATATTTTTTTTTTTTTTCTTTTCTTTTTGCAGTATTGGTGATTGGACCCCAGGGGCATTCTACCTCTGCACTACATCCCAAACCCCATATTTTATTGTTTATTTTGAAACAGGGTCTCACTGAGTTGCAAAGGACCCCACTAAGTAGCGGAAGCTGTCTGATAATCCCGATTATCTGGTCTCAGCCTCCCGAATGCTGGGATTACAAGCCCGCACCACCACGCCTGGCCTATTTGCCAATACCTTCCAATTGTAAAAACCTAACCCAGCATGAACTCATAAAGGAGTACAGGAAGCATAGATTTTAGACCTCCTGTTGTCATGATATAGCAAATGGCTTAAACTGTTAAGATTTAACAGATGAGCTAGCACAGGCAAAATTTACTGTGATAAAAGAAGAGACTACTGCCAGCAAAAAAGAAATCAACTAATTAACTGTCCCTAAGTATTCATCAAATTAACAAATAAATACGATCAATATAGGTTAAAATAACTAGAGTACACTTTATAGAAGACATTGTATGAGGCAAGAGTCTTGGATTATTTCAGAAGTTCTTTTTATAAAAGTCAAGTTGAAACGTCGATGTACCAGTTAGCTTTTGCTATATAAAAAAGCACTCCATTATTTTTTAATTTAAAACAAGAATGATCCATTTATTTTACAATTTAGTGGATCATTAATTTGGTCTGATCTCAGCCAATAAGCTCTTTTGGTCTCCTTGGAACTCACTCATGCAACTGTGATCATTTGACACATGCTCAAGGAGGTAGTTTGCCTAAAATGCTTTAGCTATACTGGTCCAACTCTTTTCTGTGTGATTGCTTGTTATTCAGGTACATGAGGAGAGAGAGAGAGAGAGAGAGAGAGAGAGAGAGAGAGAGAGAGAGAGAAGAGAAGAGAAGAGAAGAGAAGAGAAGAGAAGAGAAGAGAAGAGAAGAGAAGAGAAGAGAAGAGAAGAAGAGAAGAGAGGAGAGAAGAGGAGAGAAGAGAGGAGAGAGAGGGAGAGAGAGAGAGGGAGAGAGAGGGAGAGAGGACAAACATTAATGAGTTGGTTATTGGAATAGTATGAATGGAAATGAATAGAAAATTCTTGTCCAAAACAGATCACATATCCAACTATGAATAAAAAAAAAACAGAGAAACAGTCAGATTTATTGTTGTGAACAGAGAAAGCCTGAAGAATTGAGAGCATCATTATATTGCAGACTTCTAGAGTCTGATAATCAGCCAATGTTCAAAAGCTATATAGATGTACATATAAGTTATATAGATGTTGCACACAAGTTGGAGGATCACGGGATATTAGAGATTAGTTCTGTAAAAAATGGTCCGATTCTGCATTTTTAGATGGTATCAGGCTTATGGAATCCTGTCCTCAGAATCCTCAGAATTTCACATACAGAAGGAAATAAAGATACTCTTTGTCAAAGACTTTGTTTTATAGAATACAAATATTTTACCCACAAAATGTGAAGTGAATTTCACACACACACACACACACACACACACACACACACACACACAGAGACTGGGAAACACAGGCATACAATTTTTTATAGGTCTCTTGCCCAATTTTAATTTGTCTCACCTCCTAATTTTCTTTATACTCTGAGTAGAAGTTATTCCCAAAGCTAATTCATACATATACTGTTTAACACATGCCATCTGCTTCTCATTCCTTTGGCTACACAAAGCATGTGTCCTGTTGGGTTAGTCATTTCTGATATTGGTCTAGAATAAATGCAGCTACTTACTTTCTTTAGAAAAAATTTAAAAACTATCTTTTTATACAACCATTTTCTCTTGCTTATGAAAAACACACTACATGTACCCTCACAATAACCTCATCAGTGAATTCTCCAGGGTTCTGAGTGATTTAAAAAGAAAAATGTTAAATTTCAAGTTAAAAAAGTCTAATATGGGAAATGACTTAAAAAGTTTTTCACTACCATCAGCTTGTGTAGTACACGATGACTAAGTCAAACAGCCATGGTTTTCAATACCATTTTCTGAACTTTTAAATTTTATAATCTTAGATAATTTGTTTGATAGTTTCCTCATTTTTTAAAAGAAGAGGGTAGATGTTAAGGACAGTTACATATCAACTGAATATTGGAATAATCACCAAAAATAAATTCATGTAAAACATTTAGTGCAGTGCTTGGCACAGATCAAATAACAAATGTTAGCCAATTACATTATTATCTGATTAAAAACAAAAAATTCAAAGAAATGTTACTATGAAACCACTGCAATTGGTATCATTCACAGATTAACTGAGTGTAAATAGGAACAGTTATTGAACATCAGAGGTCCTCCAGTCGAAATGTACATCATGAGTAAAATCACTTCCCATTATTGTGCTAGCTATGAGCCAGGCACTGTGCCACAGGGTTCTTTATTTTATCAAATTCTTTTTATTAAATATATTTTGTAGAGAAAAAAACTGAGACCCAGAGAAATTGTCTGTAGTCTGAGGACTCAAAACTAGGAAATCTGGGATTTGAGCCCAGATATGTCTAACATCAAAGCCTTTGATTTTAAAGAAGATTATAAATGTATCATTGGTTTTCAGTTACCCACATCAATTACTGTGTTGTTCTGTCATATTTGGTCTAGAAAAACAATCGGAACATGGCCCTGGGTCTGGACTTCCACACTTTATTCCACTAAGTGTTGGGTTATATAATGTCCAATAAAAAATATTTGTTGAGTTCCCTGCCTAAATTGACAGTGAAATGCGAGAGGTCAAAAAACATGGGCTTTTGTAATTTTTTTTTCCCCAGACAGGCCAGGTAGGGAAACAGGGGCTCACACAGAGCTGATGAGTTAAGTAGTAATGAAAAATGTCAGGGAGGTTCTGGTGACAAAGAGCATGCTCTTTAGGTCAGTGGCCTAAATATCAAATTTCTCTGTGTCTGTCCATGAGCAATTGAAAAAGATATAGCTGCTGGAATGTCTCAGCAATAAGTACAAATTACATTACAATTTACAGAGGATGGGAAATGAAGATTATTAATGTTGCTTTCTGGCATTCTTACTCTAGGAAAAATTACCTGTTTCTCACACACACACACACACACACACACACACACACACACACACTGCTTCTATATATTTCCTCTTCTATTTTTATCCCATCTTCTAGATTGTCGGATTGATAAAATCATGGCTTTGATGATTAAATTTCGCATGTCATCAAAGATCTTTATATATGTGTTGTATCTGCCCTAAAATATGTGGTTTCTGATACAATAGTGCCTTCGAAAAAGTTGAGGACTCCAATTAAGATGAGCTGGCTCTACATCTTGTATGTACCTGTTCAATTCGACTATTTAATGTCTGTTTTCTCCTCCTGTGCTGAGCTTAGAGCTTATTAGGATGAAAAAAGGAGGCAAGTATTATTAAATTAATACTTTTATTTTCTATGTAAATTCTTGACTACTTCTACTTGGTTATATAGCTTATAAATTACTAGACAGAAAATTAAGTCTGTACTCAGTTATTTTCCTGCTTAGGTTTTATTAATTGATCATTTAAGAATTCTCTAATACTAGACAGAACTTCCATACTTCTCATTTGTCACCTGCCACCAAAGGGGCTCTGTTATCTTTACTTTGGGGACCCCTTCCAAAAAGAAGTAAAAGTTAAAATAAGTTGAAACTACCAGTAAACCCAAGCTAGGATTCTGGATATCATCTTCTTTAGATTTTCTTCTTACCGCCCACATCCAACCCCCCCCCCCACCTGTTCCATGAATCTCTACATTTCTTTCCATCCCCTCCATCCTGATTCCAGTCCTCTTAGATTTTCACTTGTTATTTTGAACATTTCTTTCTGTTTCCAGTCTTAATACTTTTAATATGCTATCTCCTTACAATGCAAGTAAAACAATCATTTAAAGAGCATACATGATTTGTAGCCAGCCTCAGCCATTTTAAGAAACCCTGTTTCCAAATAAAATATAAAATAGGTCTGGGAGTGTAACCCGGAGATTTCCAGGAACCCCAGTACAATAATAATAATAATAATAATAATAATAATAATAATAATAATAAATAAAAAGCATACATGAAAAACCATTATTGTGAGAATTGTAAAAACTCCTCAGTTTACTATTTTTATACTTTCTCTTTTTTTAAGATACAAGCACAAACCTCTAAACATCATCATAAGATCCTAATTTGAGCCTGTTTCTATTTGTCACTTTACCCCTCCTTATTCTATGCTTTAGTTCTTTTGAATTCACTGTCCAATGAAATCTCCCTGATCCTCCTGTCTACAATGTCATTGTCCTCCTAAGCCTAGATAAAATATTTCTTCTTGCTGTTCTCCTCCTCTTCCTCTTCCCCTTCTCCCTCCTCCTTTTTGTGTGTCACTTAGTATTGATCTCAGAGGATTTCTAGTTCAGAGCCAACCGCCCAGCCCTATTTTTATGTTTTATTTTGAAACAGGGTTTCACTAAGTTGCTGAGGCTAGTAATGGATCTGCAATCCTCCAGCAGTCCTCCTGGGATCCTACTCAGATTCCCAAGTACTGGGGATACAGGCATGTGACATCACTTTTTGCTATAATTTGCTGTGCCATAGAGTAGTGGTAAAATCTCTGACACAGTCTACTGTATCTTCCTATACTTCCTTTATCATATAATCTCCACATATTTAGAACATTAAAATTTTATGTTGAAATAAAAAGGGTCCCAGAGGTTTTGATATGTTGTATCTCTATTTTCATTTGTTTCTAGAAATTTCTTTATTTCACACTTTATTTTTCTATGAGTCATTCTTCATTCAGCAGTGTGGTATTCAGTCTCCACATGTTTATGTAGTTTCCCTTAGTCTTCTTATAGTTGATTTCAAGTTTCATTCCATTATGGTCTGAAATGATACTGGAGACTGTGTCACACTGTTTGAATTTTCTAGTGCTCATTTTGTGGCCCAAGATGTGATTGATTTTGGAGAAGTTTCCGTGAGCAGCTGAGAAAAATGTGAAGTCTACTGTAGTTGAGTAGAATATTTTATATGTGTCTAAAAGGTCCATTTGATTAATGGTGTTCTTTAGTTCTGAGGCATCTTTACTGACCTTTTGTCTTGAAGATCGGTCTAATGGTGTGAAGGGGGTGTTGAAGTCTCCAAGTATTATTGTATTGGGATTTATGTGTGACTTAATGTCATAAAGAGTTTGGTTTATGAAATGTTGACTATTGTTATTTCCTCTTGCTGGATTGTTCCTTTTACCAATAAAAAATGACCTGTTTGTCTCTTCTAATAAATTTAGGCTTACAGTCTAACTTGTATGACATCATAGTTGCTACTCCTGCTTGTCTTCAAGTTTTGCTTGCATGGATTATCTTGCTCCAGCTCTTTACCTTAAGTTTGTTACTATCTTTACTTGTAAGGTGTTTTTCTTGCAGGCAGCAGATAGAAAGATTCTGGTTTTTAATCCATTTTATCATTTTATGTATTTTTATTGGGGAGTTAAGACCATTGATGTTTAGTATGATTACTGAGAGATAACTTTTAATTTCTAACATGTTGAGATTTAACTTCTGTTTAAAATAATGTTTGTTGTTCTTTGCTTAGATGTTTGCTGGATAAAAATTCTTGTTTCTCTGGTTCTGGCATGAATTACTTATTTTTTCTTTGCAATTAAACAGCATTGTACTGGCACAGAGACAGATACATATACCAATGGAGCAGAATAGAAAACTAAAAAACAAATCCATTCACTTACAGCCAATTGATTTGTGAAAAAAGGGGGGGGGGCGTACACTGGAAAAAAGAGAGACTGTTCAACAAATAGTGTTGGCAAAACTGGTTAACCATATGGAGAAAATTGGAAATAAACCCTACTTTCTCACCCTGCACAAGAGTCAATTCAAGATGGATAAAAGACTTGAAAATTAGACCAGAGAACTTGAGGCTCCTTGAAGAGGTACAGATCCAACGCTGCAACACATAGGCACAGATAAAAACTTTCTCAACAAGACCCCAAAGGAACAAGAATCTAAAATAGATTGCATGAAACTGAAGGGCTCCTGTAGAGAAAAGGAAACTATCAAGAAAATCAACTAAAAGCCAACATAATGAGAGTTTTTTTTTTATTTTGCCAATTACTCCTCCAATAAAGAAGTAATAACTAGAATATACAGGAAACTCAAGAAATTCAGCACTAAGAAAACAAATAACCAATCAAAAATGGGCAAGTGAACTAAATAGACACTTTATGAAGAAAGAAATTTAAATGGCCAATAAATGCATGAAAAAATGTTCAACATCATTAGCAATCAGAGAGATGCAAATCAAAACCAGCTTGAGATTTCACCTATCTCCAACTGGAATGGCAATCAAAACACAAACAACAACAAATGCTGGCAAGAAAGTGGAGAAGTAGGAACTCTAAAACATTTTTGGTGGGATTTCAAATTAGTGCAACCACTTTGGAAAAGAGTATGGAGGATCCTCAGAAGAATGGGAATAAATTTACCATATGATCCAGCAATACCACTTCTGGGTATCTACCCAAAAGAAAGGAAACCAAAGTATTAAACTAATTCATGTATACTAATGTTCAGAATTGCACGATTCATCATTGACAAATTATGAAGCCAACCAAGATTTTCATCAACAGATGAATGGATTACAAATTATGGGATATGTATACAATGGAAATTTACTTAACCATAAAGGAAAACACAATTATGACATTTACAGGGAAATGGATGGAACTGGAAGACATTATGCTAAGTGAGATTAGTCCATTCTCAAAAATAAGGAATCAAATGTTCTCCTCAATATGTGAAAGCTAGGGAGAAATGGGTCATAGATGAACTCTAGGTGAAGAAAAAGGTTCAATAGATGAGTAAATAAGGTGACCTGATAGGATGGTAGGGCAGAAGAGAGAAATTGTCTAATGACATGATGTACTTTAACAAACATATCAAATCAGTCACTAAGCCAAGCATGGAAAGGAGGGAGGGGGATGGAATAGTGTGGGGATTTTTTAAGGGCCAATTGGGTGTGCATGGATGTGTCCATCATCTTGTATCCCATTAAGATGTATGACTACAGTGAACTAATAAAAATTTAAAAAAAAAGTTCTGGGAAGATGGCGACCGACAAAAGCGGGGCTTAAGAGCCCCGCTAACAACAAATCTCCATTACCACAAAATCAGCGCCTTTCATAGCCAGAAAACACCATCACCAGTGAAACAAAAAATGACCAGGCTCCAGAGAGAAAGCAACTGAGAACAGAGCCACAGAGGAGATAAACAGGCTCACGCCCGAGGATGCGGCAGACGCGGCAGCAGCGCCATACTGCCAGCGGCACCGGCGAATTCACAGGACGGCTACAGCAAGCCGAGGTGAGCCACTGCGGAACAGCTAGGCGGGATTTATCAGCGCAAAGAGCATCTAAAGCTCCCAGTGGCCGAGCTCAGCACACGCTGCAGGGATTCAGAGTGGAAATCAAAACCAAGAAGAAAACACCAGCCCCACAGCCGAGGGCATAGCAGTGGTGCCATATTGCCACCGGCGGCAGCAGCACCGAATTCAGTGAGGCCAGTACAGCTACATCTGCGTACTCAAGAACAGTGAGTCAAATTGCGGGCCACAGAGGAGAAATCCCAGTACTGTACTCCCTGGGACTCGACCCAGTGGGGGAGGGGCAGTGGCAGAGATATCACACCATAGGAAAACATGCAACCTGGCACCCCCCAGAGTCTAAAGCAGCCTCTATCGACTCTCTGGGTCAGAGACTCTGTGATACAACCCAGTAAAGGAGTAGTGGGGTCTGAGATACTACTGACTCGAGATCCAGAACACCTTAAGTGAAGTCATAGTGACCCAAGGGAAGAACCCAGAGAAGGCACAAACATCCGAAACCATGGGAAAGAGGAATAATACTGAAGCAATAAATGCCCACAACCCCACAACATCAGAACCGATAAAACAGAAAATCAGAGATTTCTAGAAGATCAAATCAGGAAAATAACTGTAGAAATAATAGAGGTGCTTCAAAAAGAACTCAGAGAGAGCCAAAAAGAGATAAAGGATGCAATTAATGAAGTAAAGGCCTCAACTCAAAGCACAAACAACCAATTAGAACACATGGAGAACAGAATCTCACTCTTAGAAGATGAGCAATCCAAAAATGAACGCATAGTTTCTAATCTAGAAAAAAATATCCGACAGCAGGAATCTGATATTGAAGAAATATGGGCCCATTTTAAGAGAACTAACCTAAGAATAATTGGAATAGAGGAGGGAAAAGAAAGTGAAACCAAAGGGATCAACAGTCTCTTCAAGGAAGTAATAGCAGAAAATTTTCCAGACATAGATCAAGAGGTTGATACAGAGGTCCAGGAAACTTATAGAACTCCCTTTAGACAGGATCGGAGAAGAGGATCCCCATGCCACATAATTGTCAAAATGACCAATGTGGAAGCCAAGCAGAGAATCTTAAAGGCAACAAAAGCAAAGGGCCAAGTGACATTCAGAGGCAAACCAATTAGAATCACTCCAGACTTCCCAAAACAAGTTATGAGAGCCAGAAGGGCTTGGAGTAACATATTCCAAACTCTGAAAGAAAACAACTTCCAGCCAAAAATTTCCTACCCAGCAAAACTTTCTATCAAATTAGATGGAGAAATAAGAAGCTTCCATGACAAACAGAAACTGAAGGAATTTATGTCTTCAAAACCAGCACTAGAGAAAATACTCAAAGAGATTAACTACAAAGAAGAAATAGGTAACACACACCAGAACTAGAGAAACAAGATTTTCCATCCAACAGACAACTAAGATTGGCTATCTGTGGAGATTCATTATTTATGTTAGTCTTTTACCTATCTCTAAAGGGTATTGTTTGCCTTTATTGTTGTTAATTTCTAGGACTTCTAGTTGGAATATTAATATACCTTCAGATATAGCATTTGGAAATATTTTATCCCATTCTATTAGTAACTGTTAACTCTGTTTACATTGTCTTTGGATATACAATAATTTTTTTTTTATTTTTTAGGGAGTTTGTATACTCCTCTGTTGCATGTGCCATTGAAATCATAACCAAGAAATCACTGCCAATTTCAATGTTGTGAGGTTTTATGACCCAGATTTTCTCCTAAAAGTTTATAGTCTTAGGATTTATATTTAGGTCTATTATCTATTTTGAGTTAATATTTGTTTATGGGATTAGGTAAGGGTCCAATTTTATTCTTTTCCATGTAATTATTATTTTTTAACAGTATTTAGTTAAAAGATTAATATTTCCACCACCAAATGTTCGTGGAAACCTTGTCAAAAATAATGACAATATAGGGAAGAATTTAGCTCTAGGCTTTTATTTAACTCCAATGGTTTATATATCTGCCTTTAGAATAGTACTACACTGTTTCAATTATTGTAGCTTTATATGGTTTGAAATCAGAAAATATATATCTTCTTGCTTTGTTCTTTTTCAAGATCGTTTTGGGTACCTAGAGTTTATATTCCATATTAGGATAGATTTTTTTCTGAAAATAAATATATAAATATATGATAGTTTCACCTAAAAAATAGAAAAAAAATATTCTCTGGTAAGAAAGAAAGCAAAAAGAAATATTGAAATGTTATCTTTAAGTCATCAAAAGCTTGGTATCAGACAAATGAAACTGTTATGTGAGATTATCATTTTTAATTTTAGATAAATTGCCATAATACTAGATGTCAACTACTAAGCCAAGCATGGGAGGGAGGGATAGGGAGAGAATGGGGTGGGGATTGGGTGGGGGCTGACTGGGAAAAGTGTGCATGTATGTCTCCAAAAGTATCTATCCTACTATGATGTATGAATACAGTGCACCAATAAAAAAAAAAGTACAGTGAAAAAAACTTAAAAAAAAGAAAAAGAGATGAATATATAAGGTAAAAAATAATTTCTTAAACCATAGTTGTTTGTATTTCTTGTTCATGGGAGAGAATATCTATGCTTCAGAGCACCTTTTTGTGTGTGTGTGGTACTGGGGGTGGAACTCAGAGGCTTTCTACCTTTGGGCTATACTCCCAGACCTATTTTTATATTTTATTTTGGAAACACGGTCTCACTAAGTTGATGAGAGCCTCACTACATAGCTGAGGCTGTCTTCGAACCTGTGCAATCCTCCTGTCTCAGCCTCCCAAGCGCGGGGATTACAAGCATGCGCCACCACGCCCAGCACCATTTTTTAAATATATATTTTTATTGGTGCATTGTAGTCATACATCACATTGGAATACAAGACGTGTGAGGATATACAAGCACACATCATCCAATTAGCCCTTATCCAATCCCCATCCCATTTCCTCTCTTCCCATGCTTTATTGGTGATTATCTTTGATTCATTTATTTACATACTTCATGAGTTTTAAAGAGATTACATCCTTCCCCATCCCATCCCCTCTAATTGGTCACCTTAATTGCTCTTCTATAGGGCCCTTTTTCAACTAGACCTCCTCCTATTACCCCTTTCTTCCTAGTTTTTGTGAATTAGGGAAAGCATGTGTTTTTTTTTTTTTTTCTGTGATATTTCTCTGTGTATGCCGCATTGCAAGTTCCAATCCCACTCTTAATGGCCGCAGCACTGGCCTGGCCACCTGGAGGACTCTTATCCGGACCTCGCTGGCTCCAGCACAAGCCTTGCCTCATGGCAGGCCCTGATCCTGGCCTTGCTGTTCCAAGCACGGACCTTGCCTCATAGCAGGCTCCGATAGAGGCCTCACTGGCCCCAGGACAGGCCTAACTCCTGGGCAGTCAGAGCACCATTTTTGTGTGTGTGTGTGTTTGGGGGGGGTTCTGGGGGTGGAACCCAGAGGCTTTCTCTGGGCTATACTCCCAGCCCTATTTTATATTTTATTTTTGAAACAGGGTCTCACTAACTTGCTGAGAGCATCACTAACTAGCTGAGGCTGGCTTCAAGCCTGTGCGATCCTCTTGTCTCAGCCTCCCAAGTGCGGGGATTACAAGTATGCACCACCATGTCCGGCTAGAGCACCGTTTTTAATTTTTAATCAAATTAAATATATTTAATGGGGTACCATGTGATGTTTAGATATGTATATACATTATGTACCATTTAAATCAGGACAAGCATAAATATCTTCTTCTTTTTTTTTTTTTTTGGAGTTTCAGAAACATTTTTGCCAAAGACCACCTCCAGCCAATTCAGAGTTTCTCGAGGATGGTGAGGAGTCAGCGACTTGAGGGAATGCGAGACAGTCTTTTCTAGATGTGTGACTCTGCCACAGAGAGTCAATGCTTTATTTTTATATGCTTTTACACAGAAATATTTGATATTAACAACTTTTGACAAAACACATTCTCAATACACCTGGATATAAACAACTTTTAGCAAATATGTTTTCAATACACCTAGGTATATTTTGCACTTTATCTGGAACATTTCAACCTGCTTCAATGAGCTCATATCCCAATACCTGAAATTATCCAAATTAATGTCATACAAATCATTCTGGTTACCTAGGCACAAACATCAATTTTATTTTAATTGTTAACCTGACTAACAATGGAGCTCTTCAAAGCACGTTCAAACCTAAAGCTAAACTGAAAGTACAGAAAACAAGGGGCTTTTCCATTAGAAGGAACACAAAAATGTTAAAAGATCTTTAAGGGGCACAAAACATTTTACTTTTATATTTTATATTTTTAAATACTAAGTATACAATTTATTTTCTTAAATTCTTATGATCTTTGATCAGAAACACCAGAAAAGGGAGTCTCTACCTAGCTGATTTTTCCAACACACATTATAAATTCTAACTAGGCTTATCCTTAAGTACTAAATGCTAAAGTTATGTTTATACTTCTAAAATTAGCTGCTAATTTTATCTCTTATGTTTGACCACTAGGTATTCTATAATTTATTTTGACTCAACCACCAAATTTATACTAAACTTATTCTATTTCTCTAATATACAATGCCTACATCTAATTTTCTATAATACCTATTAAGTTGTTTAACCAGAGAACTCTTTTGTGCTTTAGTGAGCAGGCACCAAGGAGGTCGTTGCCTGCCCAACCCTTTGTAGGAACAGCAGAGTCCTGACCTCAAGCCATTTCCCAGTAATATTAACTCTGTGCTTTCCAATCATTATACACTCCTGTACAGGAGGAAAGTGGAGGATTGTTGGAGATGGAAAAGTATTCTGATTAGTGCTAGCCCCTTGAGGAGGATACTATAGTTGACCATCTAATTTATAAGCAACATATGGAGGACCTTGCACAGTAGGTATAATTTGCCTGCAGTTAACCTTTTCCTTTCATTACTAAAACCTTAAGTGAGTTAGGTGTTGTAAGCAGAGGAGTAAAAAGCTCTTTTTTATGTAGCTTCTTAAAAGTTCTCCCATAATCATATTCTTCTTACCACTATTCCCAGCCCAAATCTTAGGGCATTTTCCAGTCATATTCACATCAATTTTCAGATTATTACAAAACAGCAACACTCAATCAAATCAATGTTCAATTTTCATTAATATTATCATCATTTTAACTAAAATCAAGAGGGATAATGGCTTCAGTTTTGCCAGAGTCTTCCAGCCCTGTGGAATTCTCTTCCCAGCTGTGACAGCAGGAATGGTGCTGCGTCTGCCACATTTTATTATGTAATTAAAAGAAGATAGTCAGGATAAGCTTAAAATTTGGTTTAAGATACTTCAGGTTAAAATCTGCATGTCAATGTGAAGAGAAAAATATATAGCTGGGTCTAAAATTTACTGGCTAGAAAAAATCTATGACAGAATTTAACACTCAACATAATTGTAATTCATAAAAAATACATTTTCCCAGCTATATTACATAATTTTTTTATTTTATACTATTTTTATTGAAAATAAATGGTATACATTTAAACTGTACTTGGTGCCCTTTCTCCCCCCACCCCCGTTTTCCCTTCCCCACCTCTCACCAATGATTGTCCAGGGTAACTAACCATGCTATATTCATACTTTTACACATATTCAGATATAGACCCTCATTAATCAAATTCAGCCTTTTTCCTCTCCTATATTTCCATTCAAACTTTGCTGATATTTCCCTTCCATTATCTGGAGTCACTCTGGTATCCCCTGTGCCCCCTAGTTTGGGCATATTAGAGAAAAGATATGTCCCTTCTCTTTCTGTGCTTGGCTGATCTCACTTAACATAATGCTCTCCAGGACTTTCCACCTTGAAAATGACATGATTTGTCCTTCTTTATAGCTGAATAGAATTCCATTGTGTGTATTTTCCATAATTTTGTAATCCATTCATCTGTTAATGGGGACATGGATTGGTTCCATATTTTGGCTATTACAAATTGTGCTGCTATGAACAATATGCTATGTATATGTAGTTCTCTGATTTCAACCCCTTTGGAAAAATATCCAGGAGTGGTAGAGTTGGATCATATGGAGGATCTATCCCAGTTTTCTAAGGAATCTTCACACAGATCTCCATAGTGGCTAAAGTAGTTTGCATTCCCACCAACATTCCCCACATCCTTGCCAGCATTTGTTTTTATTTTGTTTCTTTATACCTACTACTCTGACTGGGATTAGATGGAATCTCAGTGTAGTTTTGATTTGCATCTCCCTGATGGCTAATGATGAAAAACATCTTTTCATGTATCTACTGGCCATTTGTATCGCTTCTTTTGTAAAGTGTCTATTTAGTTTGATTGCCCATTTCTTGATTGGATTGTTTGTTTTCCTAGTGTAGAGTCTTTTGAGCTCTTTGTATATTCTGGATATTAGCCCCTATCAGGGTGCTTTAATGATGTTGAAGTATGTTCCTTCTATCCCAAATTTCTGTAGTGTTTTTAACATGAATGGGTGTTGGATTTTGTAATGCCTTTTCAGCATCTATTGTTATGATGATGTGTTTTTTGTTCTTGGTTCTATTTATGTGGTGAATAACATATATTGATTTGTGTATGTTGAACCATCCTTGTTTTTCTGGGATGAAACCAACTTGATCAAGGTGTATTGTTCTCTTCATATGGTTTTGAATGTGTATGGCTAGTATTTTGTTTAGAATTTTTGCATCTACATTCATTAGGATATTAGTCTGTAGTTTTCCTTTCTTGAGGTATCTTTATTTGGTCTGGGGATTAATGTGATACTCCACTTGTAGAAGGAATTTTGGAGAGTTCCATCTCTTTTGATTTCTTGGAACAAGTTATGAAGTATTGGTATTAGTTATTCACTGAAGGTTTTGTAGAATTCAGCTGGAAACCCATCTGTGCTTGGACTTTTATTTGATGGAAGAATTTTTATCACCATTTCTATTTCTTTGTTTGCAATTGGTTGGTTTAGGCTTGCTATGTCCTCTTGGTTCAGTTCAGGTAGGCTAACTGTGCTTAAAAATCTATCAATTTCTTCCATGTTTTCTAGTCTATTGGAGTATAAATTTTTAAAGTAGTTTCTGATAATCCTTTGAATTTCTTCATTATCTATGGTGATGTCTCCTTTTTCATTTATAATTTTAACAATTTGAGTTGATTCTCTTTTTCTTTTGGTTAGGTTGGCCAGGGGTTTATCAATTCTATTAATCTTTTCATAGAACCAGCTTTTTATTTTGTTGATTCTTTGAATTGTTTTCTTGTTCTCTATTTCATTTATTTATGCTCTAATTTTAATAATTGCCTGCCTTCTGCTGGCTTTGGGATTAGACTGTTGCAGTCTTTCTAGGTCCTTGAGTTGTATCATTAGGTTCTTTACTTGTTGATTCTCTATCTTTCTTATGTAGGCACTCAGTGTAATAAACTTTCCTCTTAATACTGCCTTCATAGTGTCCCATAGATTCTGGTAAGTTGTGTCTCTGTTTTCATTTGTTTCCATAAATTTCTTTATATCTTCCCTAATTTCCGCTCTTACCCATTCATCATTCAAAAGTGTATCATTCAATCTCCATGTATTTGAATAGTTTCTTTTGAGTTTCCTGTTGTTTATTTCTACTTTTATTCCATTATGGTCTGAAAAGATGAAAGGAATTTTATTACATATTTTGAATTTGGTGGTGCTTTCTTTGTGTACCAGAGTGTGATATATTTTGGAGAAGGTTCCATGGGTTGCTGAGAAGAATGTGTATTCTGTAGTTCCTGGCTGAAATATTCTGTAAATGTCTATTAGGTCCATTTAGTTTTTAGTTTTCTTTATTTCTAAAGATTCTACTCATCTTTTGCCTTGAAAATAAATCCAGTGGTGTAAGAGGTGTATTATAATCTCTCAGAATTTTTTTAGGTATATTTGAGATCTGGTGTCCAGAAGGGTTTGTTTCACAAATGTGGTTGCACCCACATTTGGGGCATAAACATTTACTATCATTATATCTTCTTGGTGTATTGTTCCTTTTAATAAAAGTAAGTGCCCTGTTCTGTCTCTTCTGATGTGTTGTAGTTTAAAGTCTGTTTTGTTGTATATCAGGGTTGCTACCCTGTTCTTTTTTGGTCTCCAATACTATGGTATATATTTTTCCATCCTTTCAATTTCAGTCTGTGAATGTCTTTGGCAGTAAGGTGAGTTTCTTGCAGACAGTATACATTTGGGTTATGTTTTTTAATCCATATTGCCAGTCTATGTCTTTTGATTGGTGAGTTAAGCCCTTTGACATTAAGAGGTATTATTGAAATATGATTTTTGTTTTCTGTCATTTTGTGTTTTGCCTTGTGTTTGGTAGTTTGGTCTTTCTTCTGTACTTAAATGGCCCACTTATCAACTTCCTCTCTTCTCTAGTTCTGAAGACTGCTTCTTTTTTCTTCTTTATGGTTTATTTCTTTAAGAATTTTCTCTAGTGGTGGTTTTGAATTCATGAATTTTTGATTGTCTGTTTATCATGAAACACTTTTGTTTCTCTATCAATTTTGAATAGTAGTTTTGCTTCACATAGAAGTTTTGTTTGAAAGGTATTTTATTCCAGGGTCTGAATCACGTTGTACCAGTCTCTCCTAGCATTCATGACCTGGGTTGTATAGTCTAGGGTGATTCTTATTGTTTTGCCTCTAGATGTCACCCTTCCGTTTGTTCTCACTGCTTTTAAAATTCCTTCCTTGGCCTCTATGTTGGTCATTTTGACTATTATGTGACGTAGGGAGGTCCTACTTTGATCCTGTCTTAACGGTGTTCTGTAAGTCTCCTGGACATGAAGATCCAAGTCTCTTTCCATGTTTGGAAAATTCTCTGAAATTATTTCTCTAAAGAGATTATGAATGCCCTTGGTCTGTACCTCTATCCCTTCTTCAATGCCTTTTATCCGTAACTTAGGAAGCTTCATGTTGTCCCAAATTTGCTGGATGTTTAGGTATTATTGCTGTAATGCCTTCTGTATATTGTTGACTGTGTTTTCAGTTTTGGATGAACTGTCTTCTAACAGTAATATTCTACTTTCAATTTCATCTAATCTTTCAGCATTTCTTTCTATTGCTGTCTTCATGTCATTTATTGACTTTTTCATTTCATTCCAGTCCTCTTTCTGATTCTTTCTTAGTGTTTCTAACTCATCTTTTATCTCCTCTAGACTTGTTTTAAATCATTTCATTATATTATAGATCAAAATTCAGAACTCCCCTTCTTGCATTTCTTGTAGGTCAGTATTCATGACACCTATTATTTCTCCACTATTCCTGGTTCTCATATTTTCAAAGGTTTCAGACCTGTTTTTCTGGTGTCTTCCCATCATTTGTAGGTATTATCTTTAGTCCAGTCTTAGTAGTAGGAATTTAGAAGAGTCAAGAGGTAAGCAGTATTTTTTGAGTGGTGAGGGTTGGATGATGTTGGAGTAGCTAGGGTGATGGGTGCAGGAATCAGGTAAGGTAGATAATATATTTAGGTTGTGGAAGAATTTAAGTATAATAATGTTGAATCAGGTTGAGAATGGGAGAAGTTTAGAGAGTAGGACTATTGTATTTATTAGAATATTTAAGTATGGAGATGTGAGAAAGTCTGTGTTAAATAAAGAGATACATTTAGGGGACAAAGAGAAAATTTTGATGGAAGATAGTTGATAGTCTAAATTGTAGATTTTTGTAGAGGGAGTGGGGGGAATGAGCAAAGACAAATGGATAAAGTAACAAAATGAGGTAGAAAGAGTATTATACATCAAATATAAACAACAACATTGACAAAACAAAAATGGACCACCAAGAGCAAACAAAAAGGGTTAAGAGAATAAACAGGATAAACATAAAGTAAAATAAAACAAATAACCATGTGATATGAAATGAAAGATCCAAACAAGAAACCCAAATAAAAGTAAAAAAAAGAAAAAAAGAATCCCCCCCAAATCAAAACCCCAGAATTACCCCAAAACAAAAAAAGCCACAAAGTAAAACAAAAGTCATCAAAAAAAAGAAAAGAAAAAGAAACAGTCCTACTATTTTACTAATATACGGTGTATAGGCTAATATCTCATATTTGTTTAGAGCAACCCCTTGTGGCCCTGTGCAGGTATCACGCCTTAAACACCCTTGCTGTGTCAATGGAGTTGAAGATGGCCCTCTGGGTGCACACTGGTGCCCTCAGTTACCACCGTGTCTGGTGGCACTCACTGTGTGCCTGCTGGCTCCCTGGCTCATCTGAGCTCACACTGTAACCTGACAGCCCAATCTGGGGCTCTGAAGGGCTGGCAGCTCTTTCATATAACGCTGATTCTCCGGATCACATCAGGTCCGGGTCCAGGTCCCTGAAGGTCCCCCAGCACCGTTGTGTGTGCCTCCTCTGGTGCACAAACTGTGCCATTTAGGTTATCGGGTGAACTCGCAGCTTAAGATGTTAGAGCTCTCTGGCCTTCCAGGACTGCAGTGCCCAAGAATCCTTTATGGGCCGGCAGCTTGATATGGCGTCGGTGGCCGCCAAGTCTACAGCTGGCTTGTGCTTTTTTTGTTTGTGTTGCAATGAATCTCACAGGTCAGAGTTACTGGATTTCTTCCGCCATATTCCTGAGTCTCTTTTGGATCCTAAGCTAGGCCGGGCCACGTTCTCTCGTGGCCAGGCCTTACGCCACCCGGGTGGGAACATGTGGGCTTGGGCTCAGGTGCAGGCTCAGTCAGGGCAGAGGGGGCAGCAGCTGGGGTGGAACAGGGTGGGTTATAAAGATCTTCTTAAACATTTACAAATGTTTATAGGTGGAAAATATTCAAAATTGTTTTTTCTAGCTTTTTGAATACATAATGCACTGTTTTGCTTTTATACAATGGAACACCAGGATGTATTTCTCTTTTATCACTGTTATTGAGTATCCATTGATAGATCTTTCCCCACCTTTTCCCCTCTACTCTGCCCACCCTCTATTGGAGACTAACAGTTTCAATGAGATAATTTTTTTAGTTCTACATATAAATAAAATAATTCAGCATTTTCTTTCTGTGGCAAGCTAATTTAACTTAACATAAGATCTTACAGTTTTATCCATATTGTCAAAAATGTTTACAACCACTTTTAAGTAACTGAATAGTATTTCATTATACTTACAGTATATTTTATCTGTTCATTAGTTGATAGACATGTATAATGAGTTCTTCTTTCTTTCCTTTTCTTCCTCTTCTTCCTCCACTTCCTCCTCCTCCTCCACTTCCTCCTCTTCCTTCTCCTCCTCTCATCTGCTTCCTCCTCCTCCTCCTCCTCCTCCTCCTCCTCCTCCTCCTCCTCCTTCTCCAAATAGTGAATACTGCCACAATAAATGCAGAAGTGCAGATATCTCTTCACAAGGCACATTGGCTATATACCCATCATTGGGTTTACTGAATCATGTGGAAATTCTATTGTAAAATTTTAAGAAGCCTCCATAATATTTTCCATAATGACTATGTAATAATTTACATTTTCAACAGCAATGTGCAAACATTAACCTTTTCCACACCCTTACCAAACTTTGCTCTGTTATGCTTTCTGATAATAGCCACCCTACTTGGAATGGAGTGATGTTTATTTGTAGTGTTTTCATTTTCCTAATTATTTGTGATGTCAGGCAATTTTTATATAGCTGTTGGTCATTTGTATATATACTTTCTGAGAAGTGTCTTTTTAGGTAGGCGTGGTGGTGTAAGCTTGTAATCCCCGCGCTTGGGAGGTGGAGACAGGAGGATTGTGCAGGTTTGAAGCCAGCCGTGCTGGCTTAAGAGACCCTGTTTCCAAATAAAAATATAAAAAAAAAATATGTCTGGGAGTGTAGCCAGGACCCCCAGTACCACACACACTACACACACACACACACACACACACACACACACACACACACAGAGAAATGTCTTTTTAGGTCCATTGTCCATTTTTAAAATTGGATTATCATTACCATTATTATGGCTATTGACTTGCTTGAGTTCTTATATATTATGAATATTAACTCCTTATCAGATTATAATTTTCCAATATTTTCTATTTTTAGCCTATATCTTCACTTTTATTTTTTTATTTTTTGTGGTACTTGGAATTGAACTTAGGTTCATTCCATATCCAAATTAAACACCCAGCCACTCCTTAGTTTCTTTCAAAATAGGGTCTAACTAAGTAGTTGAAGCTGCTCTCAAACCTGCCAAACTTCTGTCTTAGACTCCCAAGTACCGGGATTATAGTTGTGTGCCACCACACCCATTTATGTTAATTCTCTTTATTGCCTCCTTTGCTGTGCAGAAACTCTTTAGTTTTATGTAATTCCATTTGCCTATTTTTTTTCTTGTTCTCATGAAATTTTACAAAAAACATTTGTCCAAATCAATGAGATAAATTGTTTGCCTTGTGTTTTCTTCTGGTTGTCTCATTATTTCTTACATTTAAGCCTTTGATCCATTTTAAGTTGATTTTTTGATATGGTGAGATGTAAGGGTCTCTTTTCATTCCTCTGCATATAAATAGCCAATTTTCCCAGAACTATTCATTTAATAGATCAACCTTTTCCCAAGTCATATTCTTAGCATCTTTGTGAATATTGGTTGACTCTAGTTGCATGGGAGAACACAATAGTTTCTATCCCTGGTTTTGAGTCTCTCAAAAATTAAATGAATGAATGAATGAATGAATGAATTTATTTATTTATATGAAAAATACTCAGGTGCAAACTTTACCAATTTCATAAATCCTTTTTAGTGAGTCATATGACATGCACAAATATAAACCAATATTGTAGATGATAATATAAAAACGTACATTTTTTTTAACTTTAGTGGCTATATTGAAGGAAAAAATGAGAAAAAAAGTGGGGAGGAAGGATGTTAAGAGTTGGAGAGTAAGCTTTGAAAACCCTCCTTTTACCATACGCATACCCTTAGACTGGTCTATAAAGTGTCTTGGGGTTGTGGTAGAAATATTACATCTAGAAAAATCCCTGAAAAATAAATCATGGAACATAAATAAAATTTTCTCTGACAAGTAGAAGAGAAATGAAAGGTGTCTTTCCATGGCCTTATTTGGCCTCACTATTTATCTCTGGGCTCTCAAGTTTGAGACATGAAAATGTCTGTATGCTTAGAAAGATGTAAGGCTGCGAGTTAATTTATAAGATTGTCGACAGCTAGAGAGTTAGTTTAATTGAAAGATATAATTACCAGTTATTGAAGGCAAAGGGGTTCATTAATTTAATAGACATTCTGTTGACTGAACTCTCCTCATTTCAATTTTTCATGACACATCAAGTAGGGAAACACCTGTGGGTCATGAGAATTGGCGAATCCTGGACTTGCAGACACTTCAAGTTTGACCCCAAAGGCAGGTGATCTTTTAGAAATAGGAGGCAAAATTGTTTTCTCCTGTTTGAAATTCCTTGCTATAAAACTCGGTAATAATCTCTCACTGTTTTTTGAGGCTCTATAAAGCCTTGGATAATATGATCTTTCTATCCTTCTCCTGCCTCCGACTGTTATGTTCTTCCTAATTCTCGCACTTTTTGCTTGGGATGCTTTGAACTGATAACAATAATAATAATTATTATTGTTATAATAATCATTTTAATTATTACTACTTTTATTAATATTTGTTGTTCCCTTACTGTAAATATAACTCTGCTATGACACTTTATTCACATGAGCTCCTTAAGTCCTCCTGACTATTTAACCTACCATAGATGGTAGTACTATTTTAATTTTAAGGTGAGATATAAATGTGAATAAAGTCACATTATTTGCTTCAAATCAAACATCTAGGGAAAGAAAAATATGGATTAGACTGAAGGACTGATTGATTCCAAAATCTTTCATTTAAGCATAAGATTGTTTTATTGACTCTCACATCTTCCACACTCATTTTACATTTTTTACCACTGAAATTATGTCTTGGTAAGGAGTGAGCATACGACCAATGGCTAGAAAAGTGCTTAGCATTTAGAATGCCCTCAGGAAAATTGCAGGATGAAGAAGGATACCGAGGTGGCACTCAGTGAAATGAGTAGAAATGACCATTTAGCTGCTCAGTTATCATAGCTTAGGTAGAGATGCAAATGAAAACATCTGCTGAAGCAAGTAGCTCAAAGGTACAGGGTCCTTCCAGTGACGTCTAAAGAAATTATGGAAATACAGTAAGTGTAGTTTTATTTGAGGAGAAGCTGAAGGGCATGACAAATAGAGTTTTACACAGATAACTGCTTGCCTTCACCTTCTCAGTCATATGTTCCCCTCTTTTATAACACACTCCCCAAATGTGAACATACCAATATTTCTTGAGTCATGAGATCATCTCATATGCATGGAATTAAAAGACATTTTGTATATTTTTCTGTAATTTAAATAATACTACTAATATAAAAATAAAAATAACAAAAATTATGTATTTGCTATGTGACTGGTGCTACCCAAACATCACATCTGGTTTCTCATAATGACACCATGAAGCAGAAGTTAATATTCACTTCATCTGGTGGAGAAAAAACTGATGCATAACATTTTCCAAGCTTATAAAGTGAAAAAAAACAGGAATTCAATTTTAGACCTTTCTGACTCCAAAATATTTTATACTATTTTTCAAGACATACCTTACTCTTACAGCATTTAAAATTTTAATTTTAAAATATATTATTAACTGTGGATACTAATTGAAGATATATTTCACATAGAAGAAGGAACCACACTAAGACATATGCGTGCATATAGTAATGCATAACTTCAAATCTTGCTCTGATATATAATTATATGATGACAATAAAATTCTAAACAATTAGAAATTTAAAAATAACAAAGAAAAGAAATTGAGGAGAAAGGAAGTTAGGTGTTGGAGAGTAGACTTGGAATACCACTCTTTTTACCATATGCAAGCTCTCAGACTGGTTTATAAAGTGTCTCAAAATGGTGATAGGAATATTTCTAGAAAAACCTTAAAAAATGAATGATGAAACATGAATGTAGGATAGTAATATTAGGCATGGTGATACATTTCTGTAATCTCAATAATTGGGAGACTGAGACAAGATAATAGCAGCTTTGGGGCAAGTTCCAGCAATTTAGCAAAACTCTGCTTCAAAATAAAAATAAAATAGGAGTGGGGGTATATGTCCCTAGGTTCAGTCTCCAGTACCAGAAAAAAATAGGTAGTATTCTTTTTTAAAAAAGAATAATAGAAAGAGAATTTGCAACTAAAATACATGAGTTATTTTAGAGGAAAAAATGACCTTGAGTTTGAATGTCCCTGATTTGCTGACCTAAACTATCCACACACCCCAGACTATACTGGAGGCTGACAGTTTAATTAACCAAAAATGGAGGGAAATAACACTGATTAAGTAGAAATCTAAGGAGGTGGTTAATTACATTTCCTGGATAACTGAAGACATTTTGTGTTTCAGCTCATCTTAATGAAAATCTAAACATATTAGGCCTCTTACAAAGAACCGATCACAATGTGTTTCTGTGTCACTGAAGCTTACTTAATGAGGCTTTATAGAGCATACACACTGCTTTCTTCAGTGTCTCTACTCTTAACATAGCATTTAGTAATGACCCCTGATTCCAGAGTAAATAATGTTTCCTACTCTTTGCCATTGGACTATGAGATGACATCATAACACTAGAAAGTGTACGTCACTCTAAGGCATCTCTAATTAATGATTAAATATTCATAAACATTCAGTTTCATTATGAACCCTTTTTCTTTTCCTGAACTTCTCTGTGTTGTATTCTAAGCCTCTTTAAAGTCATTTTAGAGGAGCAGATGCAGAATAGTAAATTATTTACTGGAAAGTATATTCATCACAGAAAAGTTTCAAGGAGTTGTTAATGACTAAATACCTGATGTTGATTTAAGCACTATCGATCATTGGAATTCACACACTTTATACTATTTTCCCATGATGGTAGAAGTAGTAATGACATTAGATGGTTATTTTTACTTCACTTTGCTATTCAGTGTATTTCTAGGAAATTAACATATTTCTAGAAACTAAAACAACATGTTAGTTTCTGGGGTTATCACCCAAATGTCTCACCTCACCAATCCCAAAATATAAATATGGTGAAATTAATTTCAGTGCCCAAATAAAAATGATTTTGTGTCTATTCTGTTACATGCCCCCAGCCCTGCTTTCACCAGGCTGGTAATATTTCATATTCCTTTTTAAAAACTTCTCATCTCTCTACTTCATTGGGTATGCCTACCCTTCCCTTGTCTTATAATTAAATAAGTACACAAGGTCATTTAGCCATACCTTAGTCAACTGGAAACTATTTGGGGAAAGGAACTTTTCCATAACCCAAACAGCATTTAGATGAACCTCAAAACAGAGTTGCTTTATTCTAAAGTCTCAAAAGTTTGCTTAAACACTACAATCTCCCCAGTCTACTCCTTTTAGGAGTTCAAAATCAATTCACTCACAGTGTGGAAATAACATATTCCATCTCTTCTCTTGTTCCCAATTCTCCCATGTGCTTCTGATTATAAAAACAGAAACAAAAACACCACTACCAACACCACTTAAAACAACAGTAGTTAATCCTCATTACTCGTTGCCTTCCCCAGAGTATAGACAGTTTAAGAAGCTTCCTCTTTCTTAGGAATCAACAGCTCTGAAAGAGAGTAAAAATAATATTTAACAGAGGAAGGTATTTTCTAATGTAGATCCAACAAAACCTCTATCTGCATGATGAGAAAATCTGGAATCAACACATTCCAAAGAACTTCCACATTGAGCCTAGACAGTCAGGTACTTACATCTGTACCTGGGTCAATCACTGAATTTGGTTTTCCAGGAAGGTTGTCATCTCATCAAGGCAGTTTTCTGCAATTGAGACAGATCATAAAGAAGATGACACAGAGACTGTCTGCTGGCAGCACTTATATCATGGAAGCTACCCTTTTCTTGAAGAAAATCTAGACTGTGTCTACTATGACCAGGAAACAAAAATGACTCATGAAAATTATTCAGATATAAATAAATACATGGAGAATATTGTATTTTCCAACAAGCATCAGAGCCTTTACTCCTGTCAGGTAAACAAATAAATGCCCTTGAATCCTGATTTAAGTATCCACACATTTGGAGATATGTCTGTGGAAAGGTTAAAGAATGTACAGCATTCCTGTTATTTATAGCAAAAGAAAGAACAGTTCTTCTCAATGAACTCCAGAACTTTTCATGTCCTACCAGACACAGAGTTGAACCAGAAACAAGAGGTCCACTTTCTAAACTCAAGTGTATTTTGGAATGATAGAAAACACAGTGCAAAGAGATCAGGAACAATTGCAGTGTTCAAATATAAAATACTAAGAAAGCATTCTTGGCAGCTCAACTCCTCAGATTCAGATTGTAAAATCAAAGCCCAATATACCTATAATCAAATATGAGAAAAAAACAGATTCATCCCAAGCTGGAGAAGCAATTAAAAAAAAAAAAAACTATAATGCCAGGAAAGCAAATTCTAAAATCCTGGGATCCTTTAAAATTAATCTTGTCTTTCTGGTAGCATTTTCATTAGAAACATTGGTAAAACTAGAATCTAGTTTCTTTGGTGGAACATTTTTAAAGTATTGTATTTAATCCATTACACACATTATTTTGTTGATCTTTAAGATTAACCTATGGTTAAGGACTTATTTTATTTATTACATTGGTATATAAATTGATTCACATTCATGTTTAAACTTTGCCCTGAATCATCTTTTAGTCTATGGTTGTGATCCTGGCCCCAGCCAGTTTCTATCATATCCAGAGGATTAAACAAAGGCTAATAAACATGATTCACAAAAAGCAGATTTGGGTCAAATGCAAGAAACATAATAATAAGTGCTGTCCAAACGTAGAATTGGCTTCCCTGGTAAATATTTCTCAATCACTGGGAGGGTTCCAACACAGAAGGTGGACATCTGTCATGCATATTGCAGAAGTGAATTATGATTGCCTGGAAGGTTAGACTTAACTTTTTTTACAACATCCTTTCCATTCCTGAGGCTTGGATTTAAAAATCACTGGCTACTCCTGTGATTTCCATTCCTATCCTATTTCTGAAGCTTTATACAGGTGACTTTCTTCTCCAGTTTTTTGACTTGCCCTTGATTTGAAATGCATATTTCTAGTAAAAATAAAATTTGGATAATTTATATTTTAGTAAAATTTTCATCATGGAAAAATAGATGCTCAGCTGTACTCTATGCCAAAATAACCAAAATAACACCAAAATATTTCAGGGCATGCCTCAACACAAAAGAATTCTAATTTCACTTAGATATATATATATATTTGAAATTTGAAAAAGCTATTTAAATATTTAATTAAGTTTTAAAAGCAAGAGGGATTTCAAGCATAATAATCAGAAAAAAGATCATCTTTTAAATAATTATTTCTCAATGTATTTTTATACTTCAAATAAATGGCAGCTGCTTCCTATGTATTTTTTTCAAATATTCCAAACTCCTCAAAATACATTACATGTTGAAATTTACTCCTCTTTTTTAGATCTGTCATTTAATCCTAAGAGAACCTCTCTGCCCTGTCCAGTTTAAAACATGTTGATCTATTTTTTCTCCAATTCTTTATTTGACCCACTAACTCTCAAGATTGCTTGCTTAAAAGACAGAACTGAAAGGAAGTTTCTTAGTCAGCATTCCCATAACTGCAATTCAAAAACATGGCCATGTAACTTTGAAGAAGGAAGATTAATTTGCTCATAGTTTAGAGATTTGTGAGGCTGAGGCCTACAGATCTTAGAAAACGGCAGTGAGAAACAGAGAGAGGGAGAGCACAAGACTTTGCTCTCACACTATGGAAGCCAAAATCAAGAGAGAGAGGGGAGGAGGAACCATATTTAATTCCCCACGCTTCAGGCCTGGTGACTCACCTTCCTTAGCCATGTCCTATCAGCCCACGCCACCACCAAAATAAATCCATTACATGTATTTATCCACCGCTGAGATTATAACGAAGCCCAGCTCTTAACATTGCTACTCCATTTCCACGAGGGCTAGAAGAAGCATTCTATTTTCAAACCATTACAGTAGGAGCCTGAATTTAACATTGTATCATCAAATTTCAATATAAGCATTGACTTTATCCACTAAAGTTCCTTCTAACACACTGGGTATGTTAGGTTAGCAAACCCAGAGTAGCACACATCTTGGTCTACAAACTCAATCCTGGCTTTACTCTTTCTCTGAAGGAAGGAAGATGAAATGACTATCAAGTTTGTTGTTCCTCCTTTCCCACCCAATGACGATGGATAGCAGGATGTTCTTCTTCATCCCTAATTTGTCCCTGACACTTTCTCTTCTTTGTTGGAGTCTGTAGCATGTCGGGGGACATACTCTCTTGAGACTAACTGCTTCATTGCAAAGGACTAGGGGACATAGTATCAGGCTGCCTCTGAAGCAACAACTAATGGAATGGTCATGCTTAAGTGCACTTACCTGGTTCACATTTTGACGAAAACAAACTCAGGAACATGTAAAGATGTAGTATTCCCTTAATATCTAAGTACCTCTACATTTTCATGTCTTATCTGGAATTCCAGGATGAGTTGTGTTTCTTTCTTTCTTTCTTTCTTTCTTTCTTTCTTTCTTTCTTTCTTTTTTTTTTCTTTTCTTTTCTTTTCTTTTCTTTTCTTTTTTTTTTTTTGAGGTACTAGGGACTAAACCAAGAGGCATTTTACCTCCAAGCTACACCCCAGCCCTATGTTTTATTATTTATTTTGAGACAGGGTTTCACTAAGTTGTGAAGAGCCTCACTAAGTAGCTGAGGCTGGATGCAAATTTTTGATACTTCCTGTCTCAGCCTCCCAAGTACTTTGATTATAAGCATTTGCCACCATGCTTTGCCTGAATTGTGTTTCTTGATTTGATCATAGAACCATTATGATCAGCTTCATTCTCTCTCTCTCTCTCTCTCTCTCTCTCTCTCTCTCTCTCTCTCTCTCTCTCTCTCCCTTTCTTCTTCTTCTTCTTCTTCTTCTTCTTCTTCTTCTTCTTCTTCTTCTTCTTCTTCTTCTTCTTCTTCTTCTTCTCTCTCCATTTCTCTCTCTCTCTCTCTCTCTCTCTCTCTCTCTCTCTCTCTCTCTCTCTCTTTCTCTCTCTCATTTTTACTCTCCTATTTTCTTTCTTATGGTTTTAGGTATAGATTCTAGGGGTGTTCTAACTCCAAGATACAACCCAAGCCCCATTTATATTTATTTATTTAATTTTCAAACAAGGCCTCACTGAGATGCTGAGGCTATCCTCAATCCTTCCATCCCCCTGTTTTAGCCTCCTGGGCACTGAAATTACAGGTGTTCACCACCCTGCTCAGCTCCCTCTTTCTGGAATTAACTTTACCAATAGAAAGAAGTCAGACCTATTATTTTAGGAAGTCTCAAAAATCTGAGTAACTCTTGGCTGTAAATTGCTGCTAAGGAACTGACCATCTGATCTAGGAGTTTCCTTTCCTCCAAACCTCTTTCCACCACCTGCTGCTCAATTAATATCTGCAGAACTCCCTCTAGTTCGAAAGAGCAGGCAGCTCATAATTCCCTTTCCTGTTAGTGTGAAGCTATCAAGAAAACGCAATCAATTAGGCACCTCAAACAAAACAGACTAGATACATAAGTACAGAGATACATGTTGATCTTGGACCCTATTGACTCCATTACCAAAATGTCTCCTCTTTCCTCCACTTCCTGGTTCACTACAAGTTTTATTCAAAACTCAGTTTTTTAATTTTACTTTTCTTCTCACATTGCCATTATTGTTATTCCTGTACAGTGTCAAGTTTCTTAGGAGTATAGAAGATTCATGGGCTTATTTTTTTTACAAGAACCATAAATTCAAAATAATCTCATAATAAATAATTAACCCTGACATAGGCCACCAGGTCTTCATGTTTAATAGCAAATCATGCAGCTCCATAACACCATCAAATATATCATTTATAATTCACTGAGCATACTTTATTATAAAATTCATGATGAATTACTTTTAACTTGCTAAGCCACACAGTATTTACATTCTACATGAAATATGACTTATTGATACATTACACGATGGCACACTTAATTTGCAGAATTCAAAATTTTATACTATACCTATAATATTAGATTTGAAATGTGCTTGATGGAATACCCCAGAAATGGAACTTAATGCTTGGGGAATTTCTTTCTCAAATAATTGGCCCAGGTAAAATTAGTTTATTTCTACCACTGACTCCTCCCTTTTCACATAGGTGCATGATTCATTCAGATATTGAGCATATATAGGAACCCTGCTAAAACAATAAATATGTCAAGCCCCAAATTCATTATAATAGCCATAGGAATATGGGATTCAGCCCTCCTGCTGAGGTCAGATCATTGTTGACAGATGGTCCAATTGTTGCTCCCCTGAAGCCTTGTCACCTCCGAGGCCACATTTCCTCTGGGATGCTCCAAGCCACGTTCTGAGCACAGTGAAGGTGGTAATGCTAGTCTACTCTGTGGGATGCACAACTCCTCTGTTGGTGACTTTGTCCCTTCTTATAACCACTTTGTGCTACCTAGTTTGCATTGTGCATCTGATATCAGACTTTCCATCCCAATGCAAAATTTGTCCTTTACTTTTTTCTTCTTTTTCCTTCAGAGACACTTTCCCCTCAAGAAAAAAAAACTGTATATTTAATCCAATATTTTCACCAGATGCACCAAAGATTGTTCTTTAGACTTAGTTTAATGACCATCGATCATTTAACTATCCTACCCAAAGAATACATGCTGAACTTGAAGCATGGTCTAAAGTAATCCTCTAGACATAATAGCTTATTAATGGTCTTATGAAATATGGTCATTTTGAGGACTACTCCACTACCCATTCTGTTTGTTTGTTTATATTTATATTTTTGGTATTAAAGACTGTACCCAGGTGTTTTCTATCCCCAAGTTATACCCTCCAACCCTTTTTGTTGTTGTTGTTCTGAAACAGGGTATCTCTAAGTTTCTGAGGGTCTCACTAAGTTCCTGAGGCTGGTTTGGAATCTGTAATTCCCCTTTCTTTGCCTTCCAAATACTGGAATTAAAGGCATGCACAACTATGTTCAACCCTGCACCATCTCTTCATATGCCAACCAGCCTTCAGGCCTACAAAAAACTTCGTCTGACTTTTATGTAATTCCAAGTGAGAAAATCATGAAACTAGCTCAAACATTAGTGATTCAGCATCTTTTGGGTAAAAAATTCCTTCATCCTAGAAAATCTAGGAGGCAGAAAAAAACACCTGGCCTTGTGGCTAATGCAGCAGTGATCTCTCATTCACACTACTGAGGTCTGGCAGTTCTGTCAGGAGTTTGCTAAGGGCAGAAGGGAAAAAAGTATATCCTTGCAGGCTGGCCACGGTCTTTCCACCTGCCATCCCTCCCTAGTTCACACCCATAATCAATCCTAGCCACCACTGCCTGCTTGCTACCACCTAGCATGAATTGTTATTCTTCCCACCTTACTAGTCTGCACTTAGATTTATGATTTATTTAGAATTGGATTACATCAAGGCTCAAGGCCAAGACTCCATAATCTGTCACCATCTCTACCGTGGCCAAACACAAACATTTGTTTTAGCTGCATCAGCATCCCTAAACCCTGTTTGAAGGATACCCATTGCTAATCGCTATAGCAAGTGCATCTTCTTGATATTTTTTTCTTCACTAACTGCAACCACTTTGCCTCTCTCCTCCCCCCATCTCAAATAAAAGCATTGACTCCATCAAGTGATAGATATTCATAATTTAACAGAATGGTGGCAAGTGTAAGTTATACTGTTGAAATACATCACAACCAGAGTTGCTTTGCTATTTGTTTTTGTGCTGAATAGCAGCAAGTATTTTAAGTTATGGGTCTCGCACACACATAGGCGGAAAAAAGAGGTATATGTAATTGTCACCAATATTGATGATGGCTTTTTTGCCCACTGAATAAAGCATAAATCAGCAAAATTTGGTGGTTCTTCTCTAACTAGTATTTAAGTGTTTTGTACTTTATTTTTTAGTATTAATAGAGGTAAAAGAACCATATTTAATTATTTCTATATTTCATCAAAGTTAAAAAGTGAAGTTATCTCATTTAAACTTTTACAATATTTACTTAAGTGAGAATATTTTTCCCCTGTTTTATGGATGAGGAAATGTAGGTACCTTAAAACACTGAAATAGCTACCCTGATTTCACAGAGTTAGTGAGGGACAAAGACAGAACTTAATGCAACTCTTTATATTTCAAGCCAAAATTTTGTTTTGTTATACTATTAGTACTTCCTTTAAGGAGAGATCTATGTGGGTTGATCAATTCACAAATTAACTTAAAACTCACCTCCTAAAGGACATTAGGAATATATATGGATAGAATACATCTATTTCAGCTATGTGTAAATGCAAATACAGTCATGTGTGGTAACATACACTTGTAATCCCAGTACCTGGGATTGCAGTACTTGGATTAAGGTGCAGCATTTGGGATTGCTGCGGAGACAGGTGTATTACAGGTTCAAAACTAGCTTCTGCAACTTAGAAAGACCTTGTTTCAAAAATAAAAATAAATTTAATGGACTGGGGTGGCTTGAAGGTAGAATAAAACCCCAGGCTCAATCTCAAGTGCCACACACACACACACACACACACACTCACTCACAGATAGAAAGAAAGTACAATTACAATGGGTTAAGTACCCACTATTGTTGAAGACCTAGGTAATGCTTAGGCATTGGAAAAAAATCAAACAACTGATATTGATTGAATTAACTATCTCTGGTCAAAATCAGCTATTAGCTCACTGAAAGCTATGATTTATTTCTAAGATTTATTTTCCTTTTGTTTAAAATGTGGGTTTTGACATAGTTTATCTCTAAATTGAAAACTGGTAGTATTGCCTATATTTATCTTAAGTGTACACTGTTTGATTAGTCTTTAGCTTGACACCTTGAAGAGAGGAAACAGAATACAAAAAATGAAATGTCTATCCTTCAGCATCTAAGTACTAAATTAATGTTCACAAGATTCAGATGGTGTCACAAACATACATTACCAAACAAAGTAACAGAAAATAGCATTTAATAGTTATATACTAGGTTTAAAATGGCATTGTTGGACAATGGAAAAGAAATTCAAAGAGGACTAGGAAAATGTTGACAATATGAGGAAAATATGAGTTACATCAAGAAAGGTGAAAGGAATTTAAAGAGGTGGGGAATGGAAATCCATAAAAAATGGAGAAGGTGATGTAAATTAAATTGCAGTAAAGAAAGTGACCTGGATCACTTTCATCCAGCTTTGAGTATTGACGTCTTGGACCACAGCTTCCTGCTTTAGTATGAACCTTTGAGGCTGTTAAAAAAAAAAAAAGTAGATACAAAGTAAACTGAAGTGCTAATCTTCCATTTATTAAAAATTCAACTTTTAAAAGCTTATATAGAGAAAGGAAGTCATGAAGAAGAAAGAATAATAGAAAATATTGAAGCCTAATGCTGAAATATTACTATCAAAAAGGAAAGACAATTCCTTTTAATCAACTAAATACATGTGGAGATGAGCCCTCACCACCACGACTCTTCTCTCTGTGTGTGCGAGTGTGTTTTGCTAGAAATTGAATCAGTTACAACCTCAGCCCTATTTTATTTTTTATTTTAAAAAAATGGTCTCACTAAGTTCTTGAGACTGGTGTCAAATGCTTTATCCTCCTGTCTCAGGTTCCCAAGTACTGGAATTACGGGCACATGTCACCAAACCCAGAACGGATTGACTCTTCTGACGGTACATAGTGACCACAAATATAATGTTACACTGCATTATCTGGTCCCCATTCCTGTGTTCTTTTACAACTGTATAAGTAGTAACAGGATACCATAAGAAATATAGAGACAAATGAATAATAGGCAAGAAAAGAGTGCAAGGAGAAGGACCAAAAAAAAAAAAAAAAGAAAAGAAAAGAAAACATGGCAGAAGGATGCTCTAGAAAAGTATGTGCTTGAGCACATAAAGCTAAGAGCAGGAGGAAATTAAAGGCTATTCTTGCTCTCTCCTTGCTAACTATAGCTCTTATTTAAGTCCTTTCATGACTGATAAAGAGAAGATGCCACCAAAGGAAGATCTTGAGTTTATCTCTTTGTCTGTTTCTATCTCCAATAGATCTCTATTTTAGATAGCTTTAGGTGGCCAAATTCTTGAATCAGGACAAAACTAATTTTCAGTGAATGATGACTTAGATCAGTGATTCTTATCCTAACCATTCGATCACCTGAGGGGATTTAAAACAAAACTAGTTGTTTACTTATCATATTATTCTAATGCATGCCTAAGAATGAATTTTTTTACATTTTTTATTGGTGCATTATACCATACATCATATTGGGGTAAAAAACTTGAATTTTTAATAAAGAAAAGAAATTCAAAGTATTCTTAATCAGAGTAAATATCTGATTATTTAATACAATGTGTCTATAATATCAGCTAACTGCAGAAATGAATTGAATGGACATGAAGATCAGAGATAGATTATAGTACTGATAATTCATTCCCACAATGGAAAATTAAGAATTTTTTAGATCTGTGCCTCCAGATCTTCGCATTAGCATCAAAGATTGTATCAGAGATGACAGGGCTCCTTAGAAAAGATCATAAGAATTGAACACCACAACTTCATGAAAACATTACCTATGGAGACAAAATCATCATTGGAAAAGATAATAGGGTCAACTCTTAAACTGGTAGTTAAGGTTTTAAATTTGGAAATATGTGGCACACTGAAGGTCACTTACCACTGGTGCTGAGTGCTGTTATCCTGAAAAAAAAATTTTGATTCAATTAATGTGTTACTCAGTTTTTTGTTTCTATGACCAAAATTTCTGACAAGACTTAGAGGAGAAAAAGTTTCTTTGGCTCATGGTTTTAGAGGTTCAGTTCATAGTCAGCTAGTTCTAAAGCAAGAATATCATGGTGACAGGGCCTAGTGGAGGAGAGCAACTCAGCTCATTGCATCCTGGAAGCAGAGATAGATAGAAACAAGAAAACAGCCAAAGAGAAGTTTTAAATTCTAGTTCAATGGACTTAGTGTTGGAGTCATTGAAGTTATTTACTTCTGGAAGAAACATTCCTCCTTGTGGAACTTCTGGGACAGCAAAACATAAAGTCATGGGCTGGGTTCAGGAATCAATGAGTGGAAAAGAAAACTTACCACTTACCATTACCCCTAGTGACCAACTAGAGAAATGTTTGCTTCCTGCCTTTACAACCTATGCTCTGTTGGCCTGGAACTCTGAGTTCCAGAGGGGGGAATGTTTCTACTAGGAGGCATAATAATGAATCTATTGAGATGGAAATTAAGACTTCCTCCTAGAGACACCCCACCCGAATTTCTGCCATAAGCTGAGAAGAATTCATCTTCCATATCCTGTCTCCACAACAGTTCTACCTTGGGGCTGGCCAACCATGGACTGAACCTTGAAAACCATGACCCAAATGGAAATGGATACCCTGGGGACCCCTCATCTGGGTGAAGCAGGATCTTCTGTGTCCATGGTTTTCATTCTTGTATTTTATGCTGAGATGGTCAGCACCTGAGTAAGGGCTGTCATTGTCCCAACATTTCATGAACTCTAAGTTTTGACCTGTCTTCTGGATAATGCTATATAGTCAGGCTCCCTCCACCTTAAGGCAAGGTAAAGAGAAGCTCTTTTCTCAATGAATGATTAGGAATGACTTCAGAGAAGAAAATATGTGCCTGAGAATTTTCTAAAGGCAATATTCCCCAACTACTTCCCATTGAAAAATGCATAAGTTTATTTGTTGGCCAAACTCTAGATGATGCTAACAACCCATTAATAAGTAATATTTGCTAAGTACTTTTCTGAGCATGCATTTACAGTGACTTGAAAAACAATAATTTTTTCTACTACTTATATATATATATTTAAGTTTGAACTAGATTTGAACAAAATATCTTGGAAGCAGTGTTAGGGGGTGATTCATTCTTGTAAGATGTGATCAAAGCTTTAAGGTATTTTGCAGAGCCTAAGACTTCTGAATTAGTTTTGGAGAGTAAAGTATGTAGCTTGGAGGGAAATATTGGGGTAAACAACCCCACAGGAAGAAAGTTTGAAAAGGAAACTCAAGATTTGCTGGAATTCTTTTTTGCTTAGTTGTTTGTTTGATTAAAATTATTGTTTCTCTGTTTCTGCTGTGTATTATTTATTTATTCCTTGCAGTTAATGTCTATTATTTGCAGTTAATGTAGAGTTTTTTTCTCTACTGCTGGTTTTGGAAGGCATACATTCTTTCAGCTTCTGTTTGTCATGGAAGATTTTCATTCCCTAATATGAGAGAAAGTTTTGCTGAGTAGAAAATTTGGGGCTGCAAGTTTGTTTGTTTTTTTCAGAGTTTGGAATATGTTATTCCAGACTCTCTAGCATTCATGACTTGGTTTGGGATGTCTGGAGTGATTCTAATTGCTTTGACTCTGAATATCACTTGGTCTTTGGTTTTTGATACCTTTAAGATTCTATCCTTAGCTTCTATGTTGGTCAGTTTGACTATTATTTGACATAGTGAAAGTTTTATTTGATCTTATCTAAAGGGGATTTTTTAAATTACTTGTACCCATGTATCAACCTTTTATTATATCAAGAACTTCAACTGAGAGCCAACAGAATGAAAGATTCTTGCCAACTACTCCTCCAATAGAGGACTAATATCTTGAATATACCAAGAACTCAAGAAACTCAGAACTAAAAACAAATAACCCAATAAAAAATGGGCAAAATATCTAAATAGCCTTTTTTATAAAAGAAAAATTCAAATGGCTAATAAATGCATGAAAAAATGTTCAACATCCTTGCAATCAGAGAGATGCAAATCAAAACTATCCTAAGATTTCATCCAATTACAACTAGAATGGCAATCTATAAAAACACAAACAACAACAAATGCTGGTGAGGATGTAGAGAAGTAGGAAGGCTAATACATTTTTATGGGATTGCAAATTAGTGCAACCACTTTGGAAAACTGTATGGATGATCCCCAGAAGAATAGAAACAAACTAACCATATGATTCAGCAATACTACTTCTGGGTATATACACAAAAGAATGGAAACCAAACATGACAAGCGTATGCATATCTATGTTCACAGCTGCACAATTCACTATTGCCAAACTATGGAACCACCCAAGATGTCCATCAATAGATGAATGGATTAAAAAATTATGGGATATATACACAATGCAATTTTACTCAGCCATAAAGAAAAACACAATTACATCATTTATAGAAAAAAAGATGGAGCTGAAGAAAATTATGCTGAAGAAATTAGTCACAAAAATTAAGAAATTGTATGCTCTCTTTAATACGCAGAAGCTAGGGAGAAAATGGGTCATAGGAGAAACTCTAGATGAAGAAAGAGATACTATAGATGAGCAAATAAGGTGACCTAACTGAGGAGGATGAGAGGAGAGAAGAGCGAATCTCCCTAATGTATATGATGCATATTTACAAACATATCAAAGTGAATCACTACACCAAACATGAAAAAGAGGAAAGGAATGGGGTGGAAACTGTGTAAGGGAAAATAGGGTGATGTGTACATGTATGCCTCTACCATCTTGTACTTCATTAATATGTATGACTTTAGTGTACCAATAGAAAATTTAAAAATAAAATAAAAAATATTTGCTGGAATAGCCAACTAACTTGGAAGATGTGTCTAGTGTGGCTTGAGAACACATACAGGGTAGCATAAACCAAAATGGTAATATGATTCTTCTAATCATTTTCATGGCTTCCTCCTATCTTTAGTATTATTTAAACTTTTCAGACTGTCCTAAGAGATATTCACGGTTTTAGTCCTTGCTTCTGTTTAGACTTTCTTTACATTAGTTACTGCTCCGGCCTACTTATTTATTTATTTATTTATTTATTTATTTATTTATTTATTTATTTATTTTTATTGGTGCATTGTAATCATATATCACTTTGGAATACAAGACTTGAGAGGACATACAAGCACACATTATCCAATTAGCCCTCATCTAGCCCCCATCCCATTTCCTACCACTCCCTCCATCCCATGCTTTTTTGGTGATTAACTTTGATACATTTGTTTATGTACCTCCTGCGTTTTTAAGGAGGCTCCATCCTCCCCTATTCCATACCCTCTGATTGGTCACCTTAGTTGCTTCACTATAGGGCCCTTTCTATAGCTTGACCTCTTCCTGTTGCCCCTTTCCTCCTAGTTTTTGCTGATTAGGGGAAGCATCTGATTTTTATTTTCTGCGATATATCTCTGTGCATGCCGCGTTGCAAGTACCAATCCCACTCTTGAAGGCCCCAGTAGTGGCCTGGCTACCCGGTGGACTGATCCAGACCTCGCTGGCTCAAGCAGCGTCCTTGCCTCATGGGAGGCCCCAATTCTGGTCTCTCTGGCCCCCAAACCAGCCTAACCTCTCAGCTGGCTCCTATCCTGGCCTTGGAGGCCCCAGTAGTGGCCTTGCCTCACAGCAGGCTCCAATGCTGGCCATTGGCTCCAGCACCGGCCTAACTCCTCAGCAGGCTCTGATCCTGGCCTCGAAGGCCCCAGCACTGGCCTAGCCTTATGGCAGGCTCCAATCCCAGCCTCGCTGGCCTCAGCATCAGACTAAACCCTCGGCAGGCTTCATCCCAGCCTTGGAGGCTCCAGAACTGGCCTTGCCTCACGGCAGGCTCCGATGAGAGCCTCACTGGCCCCAGCACCAGTCTAACCCCTCGGCAGGCTCCAATCCTGGCCTCGGAGGCCTTATTAGCGGCCTTGCCTCACTGCAGGCTCCGATGCCGGCCATTGGCCCCGGCACCAGCCGAACCCCTCAGGAGGCTCTGATCCCGGCCTCGGAGGCCCCAGCACCAGCCTTGCACAGCAGGCTCCGATGCCAGCCTCGCAGGCCTCAGCACTGGCCTAACCCCTCGGCAGGCTTCGATCCGGGCCTCTGAAGCCTCAGTAGAGGTTTTGCCTCATGGAAGGCTCCGATGCCAGCCGCTGGCCCTGGCACCGGCCTAACCCCTTGGCAGGCTCTGATCCTGGCCTTGGAGGCCCCAGCACCAGCCTTGCCTCACAGAAGACTCTGATGCTGGCCATTGGCCCCGGCACCGGCCTAACCCCTTGACAGGCTCTTATCCTGGCCTCGGAAGCCCAGCACCAGCCTTGCCTCATGGCAAGCTCCAATGCTGGCCTCGCTGGCCCCAGCACCTGCCTAACCCCTTGGCAGGCTCCGATCCCAGCCTCGGAGGCCCCAGTAGCGGCCTTGCCTCATGGAAGGCTCTGATGCCAGCTGCTGGCCCCGGCACCGGCCTAGCCCCTTGACAGGCCCTGATCCGGGCCTCGGAGGTCCCAGCACCTGCCTTGCCTCACACCAGGCTCTGATGCCAGCTTCGCTGGCCCCAGCACTGGTCTAACACCTTGGCAGGCTCCGATCCTGGCCTTGAAGGCCTCAGTAGTGGCCTTGCCTCACGGAAGGCTCTGATGCCAGCCGCTGGCCCCAGGACCAGCGTAACCCATCGGCAGGCTCTGATCCCAGCCTCAGAAGCCCCAGCACTGGCCTTGCCTCACTGTAGGCTCCAATGCCGGCCATTGGCCCCAGCACCGGCCTAACCCCTCGGCAGGCTCTTATCCTGGCCTCGGAGGCCCCAGCACTGGCCTTGCCTCACAGAAGGCTCCGATGCTGGCCTCTGGCCCTGGCAGCAGCCTAACCCCTTGGCAAGCACCGATCCCAGCCTCGGAGGCCCCAGTAGTGGCCTTGCCTCATGGCGGGCTCTGATGCCAGCCATTGGCCTCGGCACCTACCTAACCCCTCAGCAGGCTCTTATCCTGGCCTCAGAGGCTCCAGCACTGGCCTTGTCTCACAGCAGGCTCCGATCCCGGCCTCGCTGGCCCCAGCACCGGCCTTACCCCTCGGCAGGCTCCTATCCTGGCCTCGGAGGCCTCAGTAGTGGCCTTGCCTCATGGAAGGCTCCGATGTCAGCCGCTGGCCCTGGCACTAGCCTCACCCCTCGGCAGATTCCGATCCCAGCCTCTGAGGCCCCAGGACTGGCCTTGCCTAACGGTGAGCTCCAATCCCGGCCTTGCTGGCCCTGGCACCAGTCCAGCCTACTTTTTACTTCTCAAGGGGATCTTGCATTCTCTACAAATTTCAACAGATTTTTCTCTCTATCTGACATAACCCTCCTTTTCAGTCTTCACTAGTTCCTACTTTCTCATCCTTGAGATTTCAGCTTACATATCACTTTCTTGAAAGAACCTTCCTAAGTCCCCAGAGAAGACTAGCATACCTTCTCTTCCCTCTTTTGTAATATGCATCATCCATAAAAAAACTTTGTTCAGGGTTTCTTTCCCCACTATGTTTTGAAATAGACTGTGTCATATTTATTAGTAAGCCTGTATTATATATGGTATTTCCCCAGCATCCAGTAAGTTTTCAATACAAGCCATTGAAAAAGAGGGCAAGGTTAAATTGTGAAGGATTCTGAATGTCAGGGTTAGAAAATTACCCTACATGTAACAGGGATTCATCATGGAATTTTTTTTAAACCAGGAGGAATGTACTATTCAAGTTGAATGACAAAGGGTCATCACTGTACAAATGAAGCTAGAATGGGCAAAGTCTCAGGCTTCCAGCACCAGAGATTTTCTGACTGTGTATCTTATTTAAGATGCTATATTAGCCAGTCTAAACCTAGACAAGAATCCTTTTTTTAAAATTTTGATTGTTTTTAATGCAGAAAAAGATTCCACTTCAGCATCCTTCCCCTACTATATTCCCAACTGATGAACAACACAGCCAATCAGCTGATTCAGAAATGAAGGAGGAAGAAGAAAAAAACCTTTTCTTCAATCACTTCCCAAATCTCCCCTGTGCTTTGATTTGCTTTCAGAGAACACTTTAGCTCAACAAACAATTGCAAACTACTCAGTTGCAAGGTAAAATGAAAAGCCCACAGGCATTAATTATATATAGAGATATTAAAAAAGAAGCTACTGCTTAATTATTGTTTGCAAATCCCGGTATTTAAATTGACTTATTTGCAAATGTCTGTTTAGAAATTGACTTTGTAATTATACAGTCAGTGCAGGGATGTCTCAGGCCCTGAAGGAGTCTCTAACGAGGAATGATAATGTAACAGCCAGAGTGAGACATTCTGAGCTGCATTTTAATAACTAGAGGTGGTTGGCTAGGGGGATGAGATGCTTAGAGGAAAACCCCTCACTGGCAAATGAAGGAGCCAGGGTCTCCCTTGATGGGAAAGAATTTTATTGAAGAAGACATGAGAGAGATGGATCTGGTGGATGATGTTTGGTACAACTGATGAGAGGGCTGGAGTGTGCTATATTGTCTGCAGTAATGAGTCTTCCTTTGGAACCAGTTAAGGATGGGGACTTAGTGAGGTCATCTGCCACCAGGCATGCCCTTCCTAATAGCTTAAGTCCAGATATATTGGGGTATTATTAGTAGTTCGGGTTGAACTATTTCCCATCAAAGTTCACATGCTCCTTTCTTAACCCCAAGTTCTTCAGGTTAAGACATTATTTGGATATAAAATTGTCATTGATACTATTAGTTAAAATGTGGTCATATAGATTATGGTGGGCACTTAATCCAATATGACTGGTTTCCTCATAAAAAGAAGTGTGAATATAAGTATGTGCATAGAAGGTAAATGTTATATATGAAGTAGCATACAGAGATCAGTGTAATAGCATTAAAAACTAAAAAATGCCAAAGATTGCCAGCAAATCATGAATATTTAGGGGAAATATATAAAATGGATTCTTCTTTACATCATAAAGAGTCAAAATTCTCAACACTTTTATCTCAGACTTCTAGCCTCAGAACTGTAAGACAACACATTTCTTCTTAAGCTACCTACTTAGTGGTACTTTGTAACCCTCAGAGACTAATACACCTGGTATATATTATCTCAATTATGGGTTTTAACTCTATTATAAAATTTGAAATCGATGAATTTTAAGTTAACCAGGTGTTTGCTCAAAATACTAAAATATTAGACATGGAAGAGTCCTAACATGAAAATCATCCAGACAGATTAATGGTTCTCAAATATGGCTAAATTTTGAGGTCAGCTGGGGAGTTTCAAAAATACCAATGCCTATTCTTTTCCTTAGAAATTTGTATTTAATTAATCTGGGATGCCTCCTGGACATCAGGCTTTTAAAAGTACACCAGTTTAGTTTAATTTGTAGCCAAGGTTAATAATCTATCTTCTATATTTCAGATTACCTTCCCCATTTAATAAGAAAGAAAATTAAGGCTCAGGGAGGTAAAGAATCCCATTACTAATAAAAAGTAGAAGGAATGAACAGCAACCAGATGCCTTGATTTTCAGTTGACTACTCTTTCCAGGCAACAGTATTTCTGTCTTCTTGGTTTAATATAGAATGCAAGTACTAATATTCCTTGTCTTGAATACCTTTAAGTTTTAGGCAAATACTGGCCTTGCTTACTGATATTAAAGAAAAGCTTTGAATTTCTACAAGTGCACAGTGAGGTTAACAGAATTATTTCACACCTATCTATATTTCATCACAACTTTATAATGTTAATGGAGTAAGTTCTGTTCTGCCTTTTAAAGATGAGCAAGTAGTTGGGCATGGTGGTGCACATAACCATAAATCCATGTAATTGAGAGGCTGAAACAGTATGATCCCAGGTTTGAGGGCAGCCTCAAAAATTTATTGAGGCCCTCAGCAACTTAGCAAAACTTTGTTTCAAAACAAAAACATAAAAGTGCTGCAGATGTAGCTAAGAGGTATAACACCCTTGGGCTCAATCCCCAGCACCACTACAATAAAATAAAATAAAATAAAATAAAATAAAATAAAATAAAATAAGACTGGTGGTGTGACTCAATCACTATTAACACAGACACACACACACCCACACACACAATGAGGAGTAAATAAAGAATAATGAGACTTCTTCTCAATCCACATTGTTCACTAAAAGCAGAATCAGAATTCAAACACAGGCCTTTTGAAACTATGCAACTATCCTTTTAATAACTCAGCCAGTAAGAGCTAAAGAGACACAGAGTAAAATGTCTTGGTAAAATTTTTGTTCAAAATCTTTCTAATGCCCTTCACCATTTCCTTGCCTCTGAAGAAACTGTGAGCAAAACTGTAATTGATTCAACACATATTAAGAGTCCATTTGTTCCTGAAAGATAAAAGTCTTGGACATTTGTCTGAATATAAATTTTCAAGGCTGAGAGTGAAAGTAGAGAGTGTAACCTTCACAAGACTAGATCAGATAGTACCCCCAAAAAGTGCAATAACTAACTTAATCCCAGTTTTCATCTAAAGTTAGGCTTGTTAACCCACTGCAAAATGACCATCTTGATTCACTATCACTATAAACAGACATTGAATTAGAGCGATTTTATTTTTATCTGCAGTTCTAGTTGTACCTCAATCATTTCCTTGCATAGTGAATAGAACCAGGCTTTGTACTTAACTGAAAACATATTCAAGGTCCAAGTCCCGGATGCTCCATTAACTAATTATGAAACTGTGTAGAAATCATATACTTTGAGTTTTAATTCTTTCAACTGGAAAATGGAAAGGGTATCTCTCTCCCTTTTCTGGTGAATAATGTGAGATCATGTAAATAATATTCCTTTTTATTTTATTTTATTTTTTATTTTTGCAGTACTGGGGATGAAACCCAGGGGCATTCTCCCTCTGAGCTACACCCCTGGTCCTATCTTTTAGTCTTTATATTTTTTGAAAGAGGGTCTCACTGAGTTGTGAGGGGCCTCTCTAAGCAGCTGAGGTTGTCCATGAACCATGATCTTACGGTCTCTGCCTCCCGAATGCTGGGATTACAAATATGTGCCACCATACCTGCCTTGATATTGCATATTTTAAGAAAAATATTTAGCAATGTCAGCTAAGTGCACATCCCTCAGATGTGCAGAAAAACAATGATGGCTTTGGGGTGATAAACATCTGGTCCTACATTGGACCATTATATTAACTGTTGCTATTCCCAAACCCCATTGTGTCTTCTTCTCAATTTTAGAGTACACTTAAGCGAACTATCTGGACTGCATTTTTTTGCACTAGAAACAAACCTTTGTAAATATTTCTGGTGACTTATATTTTGTCCATGAACCAATCTACCCTGTTAGAATTTCGTTAAGTACAAGATTTCATGTTCTGCCTGCCTTTTGTGGTTCATCCTATTTCCTCATACCAGCACTCCCTGATCTTGATAATCTGACTAGATCCAAATTGTACTTATTTTCTACAGAGTAACAGAATGAATAGGATAACAGTCTTAGTATAAAGATCCTTAAGCTATTTGAGTATAAGACTTATTATCAAAAGCCAAAAGCAAAATAAATAAGGTAGGACTCACATTTTTGTGGTTCTGTGCCCAGATTAAGACTCTAGTATTTTTTATTTGTTTGTTTATTAGGAGGAGACCTTGATCCCTTCTGATGGATCCCTCTCCTCCTTCTTAGAATCCTCTGTACTTAACTTCTTTCCTATATTAAACCAGCCTGAAGAAAGCAATAAATGTGGTCTGTCTACCAGTGAATGTAAATGGAAGTAATTTTTGTGGCAAATATCAATATTGATAGTTTGTAGTTTAATTGATTCACTGAAATTTTTCAAACATTTTTAAAGCCAAGCTCATAATTCAGGTGAAAACTCTCAGCAATAGCCACCTACTCTACTTCTGCCTCATGTGTAGGCCATACATTGAAGATTTACACAGAAAATAGTCTTACAAACAGCAATCGGTGGGGTACATCCTATGTGCCAAACATGTTCTGAATTTTTCTGATAATCTATGGCAAAACATACATAGTTATTTTCACTTTTTTAATTGAGAAAATTGAAACTCAGGAACAATAAGTAAATTTTGACACAAAATATCTCATTCAAAACCAAGCAGTTGCAACTATTTAGTGAAGCCCTCCACAATTTAGTAAGACCTATTTTCAAAATAAAGAATAAAAAATAGGGCAGGAGGTATAGCTTGGAGGTTGAATGCCCCTGAGTTACATCCCCAGACCCACACACAAAAAAAAAGAAAAAAATGCAGTGAGCAAACAATGAAAATGGAATTTGATTCAGTACTGTGTGATTTCAAAATCTGTGCTCATACCTACTAAGTTATCCTCTTTAGAAAACCAAACCCTTGCCTACCCTCCTCTACACTCTATTCTAGATGGAAAAAAGATAGGGATTCAGCACTATTATTCATCTACACATGTGCAATCACTCCAATCCTGTTCCCTCATTTGTGAAAGTACAAGGCTGAACTCATCTAGAAAATGCCTTCAAGCCCCAATGTTTTATTATTCAGATGCAAATACTTCTAGTCAAAGCAAGCAGCCACTGCTGAAGGGAAGGAATTAACACTCCACAATTAATACCCCATTTCATTAACAATTAGATATGTTAAATGCCATTCAATTTGTTTGCACCATCAAGTCCTGGGAAGGTGTCCATGCTTCTCGTAACTTTCCAATATCTTTTCATCACCAACTTGGTTAATTATCCAGGAAGGCAACAGATTTTAATTCTCAAGCCTTTAATATTCGTCAGGCCTTGGGCCATTGGTGGACCCACATGACCTGATCCAAGTTTCTAATATTCTCTGAATCCAAGTTTTGGGTACTTTCTTTGGGGCAGAGAAAGTATAGGTCTCCCTGGCCTCTAACTTATTGGAGCACAGGTATAGAGCTATTTGCTTCCATGTCTGCTTCTGGCTGCCACAGTAATTTTCAGATGATAGGCAATATAAATTTAGAAAAGTGTGAGTACATTTTCAGACTAATACAAATATTACCTCCTCACTGAGGGTCCTACTCACCACTATAGTCTTAAGTTAAGGGACTGTAAAATACCAAGTTTGGAAGAAGATAACAATCACACAATAATAATAATGCTAACAGGCAGAAGGGTAAGAACAATATTCATTTATGCAGTTACCATGCTCCAAACAGTGATAAATAACTTATCTACACTCAATCTTGATTTTAATAAACCCAATGAAGTGTGCACTACAGTGTTCCTCATTTCACTTCTGAGAAATTTAATTGATTTTTAATAATACTGGTTATTTATGTATTGATTATTTTACTAGTTATTGGTTATATGATTCTGCATAACACATTTCCCTGCAAGTTTACCAGCCTAAAACAATAAATACATTCTCTAATAGTTTCTAAGGGCCAATCAGGAATTTGGGAGCAACTTAGGTGGAAAATATTGGTTCCAAGTTTTTACAGGTTTATAAACAAGATGGTGCTCAGGACTGATGACATCCAAGGGCTTGATTGGCACCAAAAGTTTGCCTTTGAAATTCAGTTACATGGTTTTTAACAAGAGACTAATATTGCTCTCTCCTCACCAAAGGACAACTGTTTTCTCTCATGGTGAGTTAATAACCAAGAGAAGAGACAGAAGCTGCAGTTCTGACTTAGCCTTGGGAGTGGCATATATCCACATGTACAGTTTCTTTCTTTCTTTTTTCTTTAAGAAAGGCAGACTGCTATGTGCAGTGCCTCATTTGGATGTGTCTAGAGCCTTGTAAGCTTGACTTCCCTATGTTCTCCTACAAATGGAACTTGAGAGCCTGTTTGGAGGTTCATGGTGATAGAGAAGGCAGGGGATCACAGCTACTGGTACACCTTGACTGAAGACCATTCCTCCTCTATTCAAGGGAGGTCATCCTCTTGGACCAAGCACACAGTTTAGGGAGGGATAGGCATGGAGTGGTGAGGGAGGAAGGGAACAACAGCCTAACCAGCCAGATCAGCTGAATCAACCCTGGCAATCAATGGGGTGACAGATGTCACAGCCAAATTGCCCTCACATCCCACTTGTACAGTTATCTAGTGATCATGTATACCAATCCTGATGTCATCTGGGAGGGGATGACATATTGGGAGGAATATGTCACTGGGGGTTACCTATCATACAAATTTACATTATAAGATCATTATAAGATAAGCACTGTTTGAGTCAACATTTTCATTGTTGTGACAAGAACACATGGCAGCATAACTTAGAGGAAGAACAATTTATTTGGAGGCTCATTGTTCTGGAAGTTTGAAAGAGTTTAGTTTGTATTAGGCAAGGTCACATTTGCAGAGCTCAGAGCATAATGGTGAGAATCCTGTTTCAGCCTCCCAAATGTTATAGTTACTAGCATGCGCCATCACACTTGGCTAACTATACATTCTTGAAGGAATTCATCTATGTATCCCTGTGCCCAGCACAGAGACCAGTATATTTGTTCTTTTCTGATTATTTTTGATGAACATCAGGTAAGGTGAATACTTAATAGCATCTTTGTCAACTCATTTTCCAGCCTCTGCATTAACATTTCCATTTATGGCTTTATTATTACTTCAAGGAGGAATGTTGGACAGCTTTGAACACTTGTGATTGCTAGAAAATTGTTTCTCATAATTTGATTTAATCTTTATTTGTATTTCTATAGATTTCTCACACTTATCATAATTTTGTTCATTGAATATAGACAAAATGAGTTTGTTCTATTTTTCTAATGATTATCCTTCAGGTATGTGAAAGCAAGATTCACATTCTGTTGAACTTATATTTGCAAATGTAAACATCTCTGGGGCCTCTATTTCAGTCTATATTTCTATGTTATTCACAAGGCCTAAGAGGCCTTACATTGGTAAAAGATCTAGCTGTCGTACTTTGGAGCAACTGGAATGATTTGGTTTTCCTCTAGGAATTGGTTATCTTTTTTTTTTTTTTTTTTTTGGTGGTACTGGGGTTCCTGGAAGCTCTTCTACCTCCGGGCTACACTCCCAGACCTATTTTTACATTTTTATATTTGGAAACAGGGTCTCCTAAGCCAACGCGCGCGGCTGGCTTCGAACCTGCGCGATCCTCCTGTCTCTGCCTCCCAAGCGCGGGGATTACAAGCGTGCGCCACCACGCCCGGCTTGGTTATCTTTTGATTGACTACTCTGGGTATATTTTCATGGTGATAGAGAAGGCACATGATCAGTCTACTGCTGACGGTCTGTGTGATTTTTATGTTATTCCTAAAGCAGTGTTTAGATCACATCAGTGCATGTCATGTTCATTTTTTCCAGTCTTAAACTAAAAGTATACAAGCCACTGCTACAAAAAAGAACTAAAAATTAAAGGCATACTGCATAAGAACAGAGTTCGGTATTTGTTTATTTTTAAAATTCTCATACAGCTATGTTTTAAATCCATAGTAGAGGTCTCTTGGCCAGCTATTCTCTAGAGTATTCCACATACAAATCCCATGTACTTTTCAATTAAGCCCAGTGAACTGGCTCTGAACTGTAGGTGAAGTGTCCATGCAATGCCAAAGCAAAGGGATGAAAAATGTGAACTTCAAGGAGCAGACTTTTCCATTTCTGTTTGTGTTTAATCTACTATTCCCAGCTATATTTGGTAAGTATTTTTCTTAAATTAGCTCAAATGCACAAGTGATGGGCAAAGCTCTCATCACTTGCCACCATCTTCCTCCCCCATGTCATTCTTTTCCTCTCTTTCACTGGTACTCTATTTCAACAGAGTGATATCTAAGGCAGAATATTTAGTCACCATCCTCTTACTGAGAACCTCTTCTTGGCTGGATATTATGATAGACCCTGAGAATATGGGAGTGAGTAGATCTAAATAAGTGAATTTATTTATTTATTTATTTATTTATTTATTTATTTATTTATTTATTTATTGGTGGTACTGGGGAAGGAACCCTCTACCTCTGGACTACTCTTCCAGACCTATTTTTCATATTTTATTTGGAAGCAGGATCTCCTAAGTCAGCAAGACTGGCTTTGAACCTGTGCAAACCTCCTGTCTCTGCCTCTCAAGCACGGGGATTACAAGGGTGCTCCACCAAGCCCGGCTAAGTAAGTGATTTTAAATAAGCTAATGATAGATGGGATTCTAAACAAATAACTAGTGCAAATGTTTTTTGGAAGACAAATGCAAAATGAGCTACCATAGAAATATGAGTAGGATAAATGTGAAAAAAGAACTATTCCGTATTTCAGAAAAGTCAAGGAAAACTTCAGAGTGCCCTTGGAATAGACCTTGAGGGATGATTAGAAGTTCATTTGCAGTAGGGCAAAACAGTGAAGAACTTGGACTTTGGAGTCAGACACAGTTTGAAATGATAATCATCCACTTGCTTATCTGTGTGACCTTGGGCAAGTTAATTAACTTCCTATTTTCCTGAATTTCAATTTTCTCATAAATAATATGGTCTTTTAAAAATTAAACAAGATGAAATTATGTGTGTGGGTGTACATAAGTACACCCACATATAGTACTTAGCACTATGCTTCTCAGAGAGAAATCATTCAAAGCATAGCGATTACCATTATAATTATTTCTGAGAGAGAAGTGCCAAGAGTGGTTTCAGCAGAAAATACAGAGAGAGAGACTAGTAAGTTTAAGAATGTGGAAAAACATGAGATGCTCTTGGAATCAAAAGATAAAAGTCTGATTAAGGCATTGACTCTTATGTTTTGGGATGGAAACAACAGAAAGTCTAATAGATTGCTAAGAAAATTAAGTTGAGAGTGAAGAGACAGCTAAGAATGAAAGATTTTAAATTCCACATCAAAGGGGATGATCTTGCATATCATTAAAGAGGCCAACTTAATGTCCTAAAAAGATACTCTAGAATGGAAGATACATAAATGCAAAGACCGCCTCTGGTTACCACTTCATATAGGGCTCCAACAGTACCTTTCTCATTTTTGAGGCTCCCCAAGCGTATGCAGAATGAACAGTCAGTGAGTTGTGGGGGCCTCTTGAAAGCTGGCTAAACATGAAATTGATGTGACAGTACAGGTGAAGAGTACAAACCATTTGGTCCATGTTAGTAGACACAGAAATGTGTTAAGAAGAAGGGGGAGGCAAAACAGGGTTTGGTAACTGACTGGCCATGGTTGGTGGAATGAAGAGCAGCATAAAGGGTGATCTATACTCTAGCACAAATCTTTAAGCAAAAGTCCAAATAAATGGGAATTATGGGGAATCGTGCCAGTTTTGTGTGTGTGGGGGGGAGATTCAGAGAGAATTTTTTGACATTGTTGTGTGCAACAATATTACAGAAGTGAATAAAATATTGACTTTCAAATGCCTTGAAAATTGAAAACTGAGTATAAAGGGGGAAGTTCTGTATTCATGGAGAGTTTAATGACATAGTGTATGTAAAGAACAACTCTATCTTTTGAAGATATTGCATTAAGCAATGTCTCATCTGCTTTCTAATTCTAAGTTAGCCAAGAGTTGCTCATTGTATTTCACCAATAATAGCTAATATAGATAAAACACTTTTATTATGTTGAGAGTGTCATAAGCAGAATGTTACTTAACTATGAAGAAACCATATCATTCCCATGTTGAAGATGAGAAAACTATGCCTTCAAATACGCAAGGTGTAGACAGGCACAGCAACACACTCTTGATCCCAGAACATGGGAGGCTAAAACATGAGGATTACATGTTTGAGGCCAGCCTCAGCAACTTAGCAAGACTCTTAGGAACTTGGTGATACCCTGTTTCAAACATTAGAAAAGATAAAATTTAAAAATATAAAAAGGTCTGGAAGTATAGCTTGGTAATACAATGTCCCTAGCTTCCACATATTAGGGAGAGCTTCTGATTACTTACTTTTTGTAACTGAAGCTAGTGAGATAAAGGGTCATAGGAGGAACTCTAGATGAAGAACAAGAATCCACAAAGGATCAAATCGGGTGACCTAACAGGGAAATGAACAGGAGGAAGTGGGAAATTCCCTAACGTATATGATATACATTCACAAACATATCAAAGTCAATCACTAAACAAAACATGAGGAGGGAGGGGGAGAAAACGGGGAGGGGCCAAATTAGTTATGTGTGCATGTGGGCCTCTACCATTTTGTACTCTGTTAAGATGTATGACTAGCCCAGCGTGGTGGTGCACATGGTGGCACACCCCGGCATTTGGTAGGCTGAGACCAGAGGATATCAGTATGTGGACAGCCTCAGGTACTTAGCGAGGCCCTTTGCAACACAGTGATACCCTGTTTCAAAAATTAAAAAGGACTAAAAAAAATAGGGCCAGGGGTGTAGTTTGGAGGTACAATGCCCCTGGATTCCACCCCAAGTGCTGAAATAAATAAACAAACAAACAAAGAAACAAACAAAATTAAAGCTGTCAATGTTACTTGGAGGTATAATGCCCCTGGGATCCATTCTACCACACACACAAAAATAAATGTATGAACACAATTCACCAATAAAAAATTAATTAAAAAAGAAAATAAAATGTCCTTGGGTTCAATCTGCTGTATCAGAATAAATAAATAAATAAATATTTAAGTTGCATTTCAGGGTTGACTTAGGTAAAACTAAGTTTGAACATGGGTATCAAGGGTTCATAATAAGCTTTTGCTTGGGAATGAGAAAGCTACTGTGTAATTTGGCAATGCATCATCAATATTCCAAATGCATATTTGGAAATCAATATAAAAGCTGTACATTACTTTGATACTATAATATATAAATCCAAATTTTCATCATTTTCCTTAGTGTAGAAGTTGGGGAGTGGGGCATGGATTTAAAAGACTATAAAACTCTTGCCTAGAAAAGATAGTAACAGGTATTTCATAAGGCCCCCTTCTCAGTTAAGAACCTCAGTCTTCTACATTTTCAGCCTAAAACTATTAAAAACAGCATCTCAACATACCCATGAAGTTAAATACCCTTGTTAAAGTGATTACATATTTCCAGTTAAATAATAGCAGTGGGAGAGGGCAATTAGCGGGTGCGGTCAGGAGAGAAAAAAGATATGTTTTCAGATGAGATTGGAAATGAGATGGAGAGTCAATGAGGCAGAAATATACAGACACTTTTTTTTACCCCTGAAGATTCTTGAATTCTGTTACTAATGATACCTTAAGTTTCTGAGGACACCGACCGGAAAAGACATTGTGATCAAGGATGTTCAAGGAGATTGACAAGAAGTCCAACCACATCTGATTTCTGCCCGTTTCTTTCTAGATGGTGTCATTGTTTCTTCTTTCTTGTTGTATTTTTTATTAATTAATTAAACAATAACAGATTCAGGCTTTTCTGTACCTTATCCCAAAGGGAGAAAGAATGCACAAAATCTGCATTTAAGGAGAAGGAAGTCATTAGCTCAAAGATAGCAAAAAAGGCATTCAGCTCAAAGTACATTCCCCAATTCTTCTTTGTATGGTTCAAATTCCACCACTACATTTTGATAAATTTTGGTCTTTTATTCTGATTGTAGACACACACACACAAAAAAAAACAAAAACAAAAACAAAAAAACCCACTAAACTTGAATTTTCCCAAGATCCCTTATCATTTCAGGTAAGAAAGGCACAAGAAGGTGGTAGACATCTGTATGGGCCTGAGTCAAAATGTTGACCCCTACATTCACTAGTTGCTCTGGTTGTATATGGTTTGAGTGTTCATCCAAAGTTCACATGTTAGAAACTTGTTCCCAGCACAGTGTGGCATGGTAGGAGTCAATAAGCTCACTGGGGAACAGACTGCAAAGGGAATTGAGGTAATTCCTATAGAGCTCTGGGTTAATATTAGGAATACCACATTTTTATAAAAGAGTGGTTTACTGTATTTTCCTGTTGTCTCTCACTCTGGTAAATGTTCCCACCATGATGTGTTCATCATGAGATGTTGTATTGAGGAGGGTTCTACACAGAGCTGTAAACCTACTGACTGGATCATCAACTGCCCAAATGATGGCTAACTCAACCTCTTCTTTTGCAAAATCTCTAACCTTGTGTATTTGTGGTAGCAATCTCACCCATCAATTTTTTAAAAAATCCAAGAGCACCTCATAAGAACTCAATAAATATTTAATAGGAAATGGACGTGTGACCCTGAATAGTTCTTTTTCTCTCTCACTTTCATTCTTGCTCACCGTTTTGTACTTTCTCCTTCCTCATGACAAAAGCCCAACAGTAATCGAATTTGGGAAGATCTGACCCAGATCCTGATCCACAATAAGTATTAAAAAATTATGTTTTAAATCTTCTCCAATTTAAAATTTAATTCCCAAATATAGTGTGTAGTAGCACTACATTTGACCAGATCAATAACTTTCTGAGACATGATTTTATCATTAATAAAATGGGAGGGATAAAGATCTGTTTTATATACCTCTCAGACTTTCTCTGAAGATTATGAGAGCTTATGGAATTGAATGCAACAGCAAAGTATTGTTTAGATGTTTATGATCATGATTTATGTGATGATTGTCTAGAATGGGTCAAATTCTCAGTGGGGATATATCTATCTGTGGTTTTGGGAGCATCTCCTGGGCCCATGGCAATCTAAGAATAATCATTTTAAGAATAACATTATGCTTTTTACTATATCTACCTCCAAGAAGCCAGAAGCTTTCCAGTGCATCTAATTACATAAAGCAAAAAATCCTAAAAGAATTTATGTGGCCTCAAGGAGCATTATTAATGGGGGTCCCTTCTAAGGATGTAATTTTGAAAGCAATTTTCCATGAAATTGCTGAATGTGTGTATCCATATAAATGTGAGTCCATTTGGTACAGTTTTCATTTAGCCCAACAATTGCACTAATGACATTTCTCAATAGATATTTTGGTTTAACCAGAGAAAAGGACATATTTGTTACAAGAAAATGGACTTCAAACAGGCTTGTCAGATAAACGTTTCTACGGCAGCTTCCATAATTCTTTTGCTCTTCACCTTCACTAATACACCACTATAATGTTTTTTATAACAGATATTGAAGAGGTCTTGGCCTCTGAGTTGTCTCCAGTTAGAGCTGAATTATACCTCCACCAAAGGAATTGCATTTCACCCCATTTTGTGACCTGACAGACTAACATAGTAAGTGGCTTAAAAGATGGATCTTGGAACTAGGCAGACCCAGTTTTGAATCTTCAGTCTTCTCTCTATACACAGCAAATTGCACTGATTTTTAGTTTTTCATCCCTATAAAGGAATATAGTAGTATCAATCACCAAAGGTCTCCTATAGTTGTCAGAATGAAAATTTTAAAAAAGCTATGAGTACAGGCAAAGTACTTAATAAAATGTCTACTATATAATGTGCTCATTAAATGATAAAGTATACAATATCTTCCTAGGTTATTGATGCCAAATAGAGCCAAAATCTGTGTGTACGTATGTGTGTGCTCATACATATACATTAACAGGTGTGCAAACTGTTCACTCCAAAATGTTTGTGCACCAGATTCAAATGGGGACAAAATTACATTAACTAATTAGGTAATAATTCTAAACCAGAATGAGTTTGAGGGTCCTTAAAATGAGTTAATCCACTCTCTTGTATTTTGAGGGAATAAGAAAGGATAGTCAACTTGTTATAGCTAATGTACATGCCTTCAATTCAGCTGAACATTATGTAACTAAAACACCCCTTTACCATGAGTGTCCTACAGCCCTTTTCTCTCCCTGCCTCACTTCAGCTTATCTTTGCTCCACACACTAAGTATCAGACTTCCCTTCTACAATTGAAACCTCCATACACCCAAACCATGTGATTTTTCTATTTTCTCCCAAGACAGAAAAGAGAAAAGATAGTATACAAAGGGAGATTGTTACAGAAAGTCAAAATGCCACTCTTCTTTTGCAACATTACTGTGTGTGTGTGTGTGTGTGTGCGCACACACATATGTAAACTTACCTCTCAGTTATGTGGCTTTGGGACATCAGCAGGAACTGACATATTTCAAGCCCTTTGGTTACCTTCATAGGTGCCACCATCAGTAGGGACCGTGGTGGCAGTAATGATTCTCTATTTGTTCAGTGCTCAAAGTTAATTTCCTGCTCTGAACTTACTAACAACTAAGTTTTCTTGGCCTTAGTTATGAATCATCATAGCTATAGCATGGTTGATTCCCAGAGGATGATCTCTTATGCCCACACATCTTACCAAACCAGACTACAAATTTATGAATACTTTTACTACCTATGTCTAACAAAGTACATCATTCTACCTATGACATTCTACTTATGTCTTCTCTTTTGCCTTTCAAAAATAGGCAGGCCTATCTCTTTCAGCAAAAAATCAATCAGGTGTTTTGCCTCCACATCCTCCCCATTTATTTCTTCTACCTCAGCAAGCATGGCTTATGCCTCACTCTCGTTCCTGATATTGCAGTCTCTCCAAAACACCAATGAGTCTCCATTGGCAAAAAGCCATTACTTTTAATCTTTAATTATTTTTCCCTTTAAAGCATCTCATACTCTTGCTGATCAGTACAATTCCACTGATCTAAACTTGAGCCTTATATTGAGAGAAAGGTGCTTATAAAGGCAAAGGAAAAAAGGAACAATGAGATTTATTTTATTTTTTTATTGGTGCATTGTAATCATATATCACATTGGAATACAAGACTTGAGAGGATATACAAGCACACATCATCCAATTAGCCCTCATCCAGCCTCCATCCCATTCCCTCCCCCTCCCTCCATCCCATGCTTTTTTGGTGATTAACTTTGATACATTTGTTTATGTACCTCCTGCATTTTAAGGAGGCTCCATCCTCCCCTATTCCATACCCTCTGATTGGTCACCTTAATTGCTTCACTATAGGGCCCTTTCTATAACTCAAACTCTTCCTGTTGCCCCTTTCCTTCTAGTTATTGCTGATTAGGGGAAGCATCTGATTTTTATTTTCTGTGATATTTCTCTGTGCATGCCGCGTTGCAAGTACCGATCCCACTCTTGACAGTCCCAGTAGTGGCCTGGCTACCCGGTGGACTGATCCAGACCTCGCTGGCTCAAGCAGCGGCCTTGCCTCATGGGAGGCTTTGATTCTGGTCTTGCTGGCCCCAACACCGGCCTAATCCCTCAGCTGGCTTCTATTCCGGCCTCGGTGGCCCCAGCACTGGCCTAGCCTCAAGGCAGGCTCTGATACCGGCCTCGGAGGCCCCAGGACCAGCCTTGCCTCATGTCAGGCTCCGATGCTGGCTGCTGGCCCCAGCATCGGCCTAATCCCTTAGCAGGCTCCGATCCCGGCCTTGGAGGCCCCAATAGTGGCCTTGCCTCACAGCAGGCTCCAATGCCAGCCATTGGCCCTGGCACCGGCCTAACCCTTCGGCAGGCTCTGATCCCAGCCTCAGAGGCCCCAGCACCAGCCTTGCTTCACAGCAGGCTCCGATGCCGGCTTTGCTTGCCCCAGCACCAGCCTAACCCCTAGGCAGGCTCCGATCCTGGCCTCGGAGGCCTCAATAGCGGCCTTGCCTCACGGAAGGCTCTGATGCTAGCTGCTGGCCCCAGCACCAGCCTGACCCCTCGGCAGGCTCCGATCCCAGCCTTGTAGGTCAATGAGATTTAGTGATATGCCTTTCCAAGAAGCTGGGAAGGAAAAATGTTTGCTGTTGATGTATTGTAAACTGGCAAAATGATTCTTAAACATGAACTCTTCAGCTTCATAGTCATATTCCATCACCCAGGAATAGTTCAGAAATCTGGTGGTTATTGCTCACCTCTTCCCCCACTCCCCAGTTTTCATCTTCTCCCATACATTTTGATATTTGTTCTCAAATTATAGGGTATTTGCCCTAATAAAAATGCAGCATCAATAGAATCTGGATCTCCTCAGCATGAGTATCACTTTCTTATTTAATAGTATTTTATGTTTTATCCTTATATAATTTATATCAAAGTTTTCTCCAGTTGGGTTTTGTTGACAAGGCATTCTAGCATGTTTGGACTTAAACTCCTGAAATATAGACTACATTACACAACTCTAACTGAGCCATTTCAATATTTATAGATTTTAATTGCTGCTGTGTGTAAAATAGGATATAACCATTGGTTTTCAAGGTTCTTAACAACAGATTTAATTATTGAGAATTTACAGGTATTTTAATTTTTATTCCAAAATTTATTTCTTTGATTAGAGAATATAATCAATATAATGTGTATGTGTTTAGAATTTGTTGAAATATTATTTCGCTCTATACATCTATATTGCAAGAAGAAGGCAAAATCATAAGTGTTTCTTCATGGTATATTATTAGGATTATTACAAAAAAATACTTTTCTCTGTTATAAAAATTTTATCCCTAAATTTTGGTTAATCTGATGTGAAGATTTTGTTTGGTTTATATGTCCTGGTATATATTTTTCTCTTGTATTGTGAGAAAAATATTTTTAGAAAGTAACATATTGCTTGCTCTTTTTGTTATTACTTTTGTTGTTTACTCACTTTCTTTGTTGCTTTCATCTTCTTTCCTGCTTCTGATAAACTGAAATAATTTTATTTATATTTCTTTATCTTGTACTTGAAAATTACATATGATACGCCCTCTTTACCTGTGGTTCTACCTTCGGATCTAACACACCATGAATTAAAAATATTTAGAAAAAAACTACATCTATACTAAACATGTATAGACTATTTTCTTAATTATTATTCTCTGAATAATTCAATATAATGACTATTTCTATAGTGTTTACACAATGTATGTATTAAAAATTAATGAAGAAACGAAGCCGGGAGTGATGGTGCACACTTGTAATCTCCATGCTTGGGAGGCAGAGACAGGATGAATGTACAGGTTCAAAGTCAGCCTTGCTGGCTTAAGAGACCCTGTTTCCAAATAAAAATAATATAAAATAGGTCTGGGAGTGTAGCCCAGAGGTATAAGGGCTTCCAGGAACCCCAGTAACACCAAAATAATAATAATAATAATAATAATAATAATAATAATAATAAATGGTTTTTTTTCCTAATGGCGACCGAGGGACACAGCACTTCTCAGTAGCTGAAGCAAACAAAGTTTAAATACTTAGAAAGCAGTGTCTAAATCAACAAAATAAATACATACCAGGAACCAAAACACATCCAGGTACCTCGGCGGAACCCTGAACTTGAAGAAGAAGAACAAAGATCGGACACGGGACCTGCTGCAAATACAATCGGAACACTGATCGAAATGCTGATCGGTGGGCTGCCTTTGCAGCTGCCCAAGGAGCTGCCTGCCCGATATTAACACGGAAAGATAATTCGGGACTAAAAACGAACTTAGGACCGCATCTTAAGCAGTGAGCAGCAGCCACCAGAATTCTGTGTGCCCACCAGCGACCGGATCACAACTGCAGAGAGACTCCCACGGATTCCTGCACCAATTCAGGTACCTGAGGGCGCCCTGGTAAGTTGGGGTCCTAGCGTGCGCGCAGCCCCACCCCCCCAGCACGGCTCAAGCCTCAGACCCCAGCACTCTCCTCGGGCAACTTCCCTGCGCCACGGTCCCCTGCTGGTAGTCAGTACCTGTACACTGCTACCTCTAAATTGAAGTCTGCTTGTGTGTCTAGCCCCTTCCACCTTGCCAGAGCCGGCCTTCCAGGCTGCAAAAGCCCTGGGTGACCTGGAAATCTCCATGGGGCACCCCCAGCTTCTACGTCCCACGGGAGGCAGAGACCATTGCTGGACAACGCACATTGGACCCTTGAGCACCTACCCTGCACCCCTGGCCCACCGCTGGGTGTTCCCACCCTCCTGGTAACCAGAGGCTTAGTGCTAAGCAAAGAACACAGCTCAATACACCTTGGAAGAGCATACCAGCAGCAACAGACAGCTGCATCCACTCTCACTTGGGTCCAGTATTAGCAGCGCATCCAGCCTGCACTCTTGGAATAGGCAGAGATCTGACAGTAAGTGTGGGCATCCAGGAACCAGCACCCATTTGCCCAGGGTACATCTTGGGACCACACCGGCTAGCCCAGCTGGAATTTCTAGAGACACAAGAAAATCCATCGGGCCACAAAATCTGCTCAGGACCTCAGGGGGAGGTTTCAACTATACTTTGGTCATTCTCCACCCCTGCTGTAGGGACGCTCAGGCTGGAGGCTAGGGTGGTGAGTGCAGAGGTGCTGACCACAGGTTAGAATTTCGCAGAACCTGTGAATTGTACAGAATCAAATAACAGTGAAATCAGACATCCGGACACATGAACCTAAAGCAGCTAAAGGAGAGAAAGGTGTCCAAACACCCAGAGTGACTTAAGAAGATAAAAATAGAGTACAAAGAAAACTAAGAGACATTGGATGGTATTCTGAAAGCTACCAAAGCAATCAGATACACACATATTATTTGGACCTGACCCCATATGCGTAAATAAGGAGGACTGTTTGTTTTACTTTTAATGTGGATGTTTTGTTGTATTTTGCTTTTACAGTGCTTTTGTTTTGGTAGGGTTATTGCTGTTTAATTTTTTTTTTCTTTTAACCCACACTTCTTTTACTTTAACTTGTATATATATATAGGATAGTTTGCCTTATTTTTTAATTTCACACAGCTGCTAGTTCCTTTTACTTTTTTCTTGTTCTTTTTTCCTCTTTCTTCCTCTTCCCTTCCTTTTTTTTCACTCTCCTCCTTTTATTGGTTTTCCTTCATTTTTCTTGGATTACATAAAAGTCTTGGTATCTTGAGTGGATTCTTTTTTTTTTATGTCTGTCTGCTCCTTCCATCATCCCTATTTACAAACCTACCCACACTAACCTACATACTTTTCTCCCCCAAAACTTTTCCCCATAATATACCTCCTGGTTTAATACTCAAAGTATCTCTTATATCCATAATTATTCTACCAACGACAAGAGTCCTAGTAGTTAACTCTCTCTCATTCCTAACAAGTTATTACCTTATCATACGTAAAGTCTTTCTCAACCTAACATATCCTCTACCTAATCCGACTCCTTTACCAATCACCCCAGCTCCTTGCACATCACCCACCCTCAACACTGGAAAGGCTCTGCTGACTAACCAATACCCCCAAACTCCTAATATTAAGATTTGACTAAGCACAGTACTCACGAACGATGGGTAGAAATCAGAAAAACAAGACAAGAGAATGCTATAAATATGAGAACCAGGAATTATGAAGAGACAGCAGAAATCATGAATACTGACCTACTAGAAATGCAAGAAGGGGAGTTCAGAATTTTAATGTTCAATATGATGAAAGGATTTAAAACGAGTATAGAGGAGGTTAAAGGTGAATTAGAAACACTAAAAAAGAATCAGAAAGAGGTCTGGAATGAAATGAAAGAGGCAATAAGTGAAATGAAGACAGCAATAGAAAGAAATTCTGGAAGATTAGATGAAATGGAAAACAGAATATCAACATTAGAAGACAGTACATCCCAAACCGAAAACACAGTCAGCGATATACAGAAATCTTTACAGCAACAAAACCTAAACATCCAGCAATTATGGGATAATATGAAGCGCCCTAATTTATGGATAATAGGCATCGAGGAAGGGATAGAGGTACAGACCAAGGGCATTTGTAATATCTTCAAGGAAATAATCTCAGAGAATTTTCAAAATATGGAAAGAGACTTGAATCTTCAAGTCCAGGAGGCATACAGAACTCCACTGAGACAGGACCAAAGAAAAACCACTCCACGCCACATAATAACCAAATTGACCAGCATAGAGGCCAAGGAAGGAATCTTAAAAGCAGTGAGAAAAAAAGGACTGGTGACATATAGAGGCAAAACAATAAGAATCACCCCAGACTATACAACCCAGGTTAGGAATGCTAGGAGAGACTGGTATGACGTGATTCAGACCCTGGAAGAAAATAACTTCCAGCCAAGACTCATCTATCCAGCAAAACTACTATTCAAGATCAATGGGGAAGTCAAAGTCTTCCAGGATAAACAGAATCTCAAAAAATTCATGAATTCAAAGCCAACACTAGAGAAAATTCTTAAAGAAATAAATCATAAGGAAGAAAAAAGAAGACTTCAGAATCAGAGAAGAGAGGAAGTTAATAAGTGGGCCATTTAAGTGAAGAAGAAAGATCACACCACCCAAGAGTAGACAGAACACAAAATGACAGAAAACAAAAATCATATTTCAATAATATCTCTTAATGTCAAAGGACTTAACTCACCAATCAAAAGACATAGACTGGCAATGTGGATTAGGAAACATAATCCAAATATATGCTGTCTGCAAGAAACTCACCTCACAGCCAAAGACATTCACAGGCTGAAGGTGAAAGGATGGAAAAAGATATACCATGCCACCAGTGACCAAAAAAGAGCAGGGGTAGCAACCCTGATATCCAACAAAACAGACTTCAAACTAAAACACATCAAAAGAGACAAATCAGGGCACTTCCTTTTATTAAAAGGAACAATACACCAAGAAGATATAATGATAGTAAATATTTATGCCCCAAATGTGGGTGCAACCACATTTGTAAAACAAACCCTTCTGGACATAAGATCCCAAGTAGACCCAAATGCAATAATTCTGGGAGATTTTAATACGCCTCTCACACCACTGGATCGATCTTCAAGGCAAAAGATGAGTAAAGACGCTTTAGATCTAAAGGAAACCATAAACCAAATGGACCTAATAGACGTTTTCAGAGTATATCAACCAGGAACTACAGAATACACTTTCTTCTCAGCAGCCCATGGAACCTTCTCCAAAATAGATCACATCCTGGGACACAAAGAAAATACCAGCAAATTCAAAGAATGTAATATAATTCCATGCATCTTTTCAGGCCACAATGGAATCAAAGTAGAAATCAACAACAGGAAACTCAAAAGAAAGTACTCAAATTCATGGAGAATGAATGATACACTATTGAATGACGAATGGGTAAGGGCAGAAATTAGGGAAGAAATAAAGAAATTTATGGAAACAAACGAAAACAGAGACACAACTTACCAAAACCTATGGGACACCATGAAGGCAGTTCTAAGAGGAAAGTTTATTGCATTGAGTGCCCACATAAGAAGGACAGAGAACCTCCAAGTAAAGAACCTAATGACACAACTAAAGGACCTAGAAAGACTGCAACAGTCTATTCCCAAAGCCAGCAGAAGGCAAGAAATCATCAAAATTAGGGCAGAAATAAAATAAATAGAGAACAAAAAAAACAATTCAAAGAATCAATAAAACAAAAAGTTGGTTCTTTGAAAAGATTAATAGAATTGATAAACCCCTGGCCAACCTAACCAAAAGAAAAAGAGAATCAATTCAAATTATCAAAATTAGAAATGAAAAGGGAGATATCACCACTGATAGTGAAAAAATTCAAAATAATATCAGAAACTACTTTAAAAATTTATACTCCAATAGATCTGAAAACCTGGATGAAATTGACAGATTTCTAAGCACAGTTAACCTTCCTACACTCAAACAAGAGGACATAGCAAGCCTAAACCAACCAATAACAACCAAAGAAATAGAAATGGCAATAAAAATTCTTCCACCAAAGAAAAGCCCAGGCCCAGATGGGTTCCCAGCTGAATTCTACAAAACCTTCAGTGAACAACTAATACCAATACTTCATAACATATTCCGGGAAATTGAAAGAGAAGGAACTCTTCTAAATTCCTTCTATGAGGCCAGTATCACATTAATCTCCAAACCAAATAAAGATACCTCAAGAAAGGAAAACTACAGACCAATATCCTTAATGAACATAGATGCAAAAATTCTAAACAAAATACTAGATATACGCATTCAAAACTATATCAAGAGAATAATACATCATGACCAAGTCGGTTTCATCCCAGAAAAACAAGGCTGGTTCAACATACGAAAATCAATACATGTTATTCACCACATAAATAGAACCAAGAACAAAAACCACATCATCATAGCAATAGATGCTGAAAAAGCATTCGACAAAATCCAACACCCATTTATGTTAAAAACACTGCAAAAAATTGGGATAGAAGGAAAGTACTTCAACATCATCAAGGCAATATACTGCAAACCCAAAGCCAACATTATATTGAATGGGGAAAAACTGCAAGAATTTCCGCTTCAGTCAGGAACAAGACAAGGATGCCCACTATCACCACTCCTTTTCAATATAGTCCTTGAGACTCTTGCTGCAGCAATCAGAAAAGAGAAGGAAATCAAAGGAATCCACATAGGAAGAGAGGAAGTAAAACTATCCTTATTTGCAGATGACATGATCCTTTATCTGGAAGACCCAAAGAACTCAACCAAAAGACTTCTGGAGCTGATCGACAAATTCAGCAAAGTCGCAGGTTACAAAATCAACCTAAAGAAATCAGTGGCCTTTCTTTACGCCAACAACGAATCCACAATGAAAGAAACAAAAACAACAATTCCATTCACTATAACCTCAAAACCTATAAAATACCTAGGAATAAACCTAACCCAAGATGTAAAAGACCTTTACAACAAAAACTATAAAACATTAAAGAAAGAAATAGAAGAAGATCTTGGAATATGGAAAGATCTCCCGTGCTCATGGATAGGCAGAATAAATATCATCAAAATGGCCATTCTGCCAAAACTGATCTATAGGTTCAATGCAATTCCCATTAAAATACCAGTGACATTCTTCAGAGACCTAGAAAAATCAATCATGAACTTCATATGGAGAAGGAAAAGACCTAGAATAGCCAAAGCAATTCTCAATAACAAGAAACACGCAGGAGGCATTACAATCCCAGACTTCAAACTATACTATAGAGCAATAGTAGTAAAAACAGCATGGTACTGGCACAAAAACAGATATACTGACCAGTGGATTAGAATAGAAGATACAGAAACAAACCCACACATCTTTAGTCAATTAATCTTTGACAAAGGGGCCAAACACATACGCTGGAGAAAAGACAGCCTTTTCAACAAGTGGTGCTGGGAGAACTGGCTAACCATTTGTAAAAAGATGAATTAAACCCCTATATCTCACCTAACACAGGAATCAACTCAAGATGGATTAAAGACTTAGAAATTAGACCTGAGACGGTGAAGTTAGTAGAGGAGAACATAGGTTCAACACTACAACATATTGGCACAGGCAGTAACTTTCTCAACAAAACCTCCAAAGCTCAGGAAATTAAAGCAAGAATAAACAAGTGGGACAACATCAAACTAAAAAGTTTCTTCTCATCAAAGGAAACTATCAATAACCTAAAGAGGAAGCCTACAGAATGGGAAAGGATCTTTACCAGCCACCATTCTGATAGGGGGCTAATATCCAGAGTACACAAAGAGCTCAAAAGACTCTACACTAGCAAAACAAACAACCCAATCAAGAAATGGGCAAATGAACTAAATAGACACTTCACAAAAGAAGAGATACAAAGGGCTAATAGATACATGAAAAGATGTTCTTCATCACTGGCCATCAGGGAGATGCAAATCAAAACTACACTGAGATTCCATCTAACCCCAGTCAGAGTAGCAAGCATAAAGAAATCAAACAACAACAAATGCTGGCGAGGATGTGGGGAAAGAGGAACTCTTTTACACTGTTGGTGGGAGTGCAAACTAGTTCAGCCACTATGGAGATCTGTGTGGAGATTCCTGAGAAAGTTGGGAATAGATCCACCATATGGTCCAGCTATACCACTCCTAGGTATCTTTCCAAAGGGGTTGAATTCAGAGAAATACAGCAACATATGCATACCTATGTTCATAGCAGCACAATTAGTAATAGCCAAAATATGGAACCAACCCAGATCACCATCAACAGATGAATGGATAGCAAAACTGTGGGAAATACACACAATGGAATTCTATTCAGCCATAAAGAAGAACAAAATTATATCATTTGCAAGAAGATGGAAAGCCCTGGAGAGCATCATGTTAAGTGAGATCAGCCAAGCACAGAAGGAGAAGATACACATGTTTCCTCTAATATGCCCAAACTAGAAAACACAAAGGATACCAGTAGGACCCCAGATATTAGAGGGGAAATACCAGCTAAGTTTTAATGGAAAGATAGGAGAGGAGAAAGGCCGATCTGGATTAATGAGGGTCTACACCTGAACATGTGTAAAATTATGAATAAGACATGGTTAACCTGGACAACCATCGGTGGGGGGGGGAGGGGGCGGGGGGGAGAGGGCACCAAATATAGTATAAATGTATACTACTTATGTTCAATAAAAAATTGTTAAAAAATAAATAAATAAAATAAAATAAAAATTAAAAAAAAATAATAATCAAGAAATGATTTAAAGCATATGGGAGGCTATTCATAGATTATCTGCAAATGTTATATCATTTTTTACAAGAGGGTTTGAGCATGTGTGGATTTAGTATCACTGAAGGAAGGGGGGCCCAGAGAAGAATTTCTTCAGGGATTCTAAGAAAAGACTATATTTGGTTTCTATTATTTTAGTCATTTTCTTTCATTGTTGCTGAAAATTTTATTTAATGATTTTTACTAACAAGAGCTAAGATTAATAAGTATTTATAAACCCCAACAACTCAAGACACAAAATTTAATTATGCTCTTCTCTCCGACTCTCTTCAGCTGGTTGGTAATATTGGAGTTTTAATTTTTGCCTGCTACGGAAAAAATGTACATATGTATATATTTCATGTCTTATCTAGACATTAATGTTCTATTTTATTTACTCACAACTATTTATTACCTATCATTACTTTCTTCTGCATTAATTTTTCTTTAAATATATTCTCTAAGTATTCATTAGAAATAAATTTGCAGATAATTTTCTAAGTCCTTATCTGTCTGTAAATATTGTTGTTTTTCATATTCAAGTTATAATTTAGCTGGACATAGAATTCTAATTCTACATTTATTTTTTGACACATTCAAACTTCTGGGGACTAAAATATAGAGAGGGGCATTATTCTGCTTATCATACCTATATATCTTTGTTATTTTGTTTCTTAGGCAGTGTTTTTACACATTTCACATTCTTATATCTTCTGATGCTTTGGTGGCTTTGGTTTGCGAGAAATCAGATGTAGTGGTGGAGATGTGTCAAAATCTTAAATGAGGACTAACACTTCCGAGGTTAAAGGTTAAAAGCAATTTGGGTGGATGGGTGGGGAGCTATCAAGATAGTATCCTTACCTGACAGCTCCTGGGAACCTGAAAAGGAACTCTAGAGCAATGATTGTCCATGAGAAATGTTCCACAGAAAAAGTGTTTTATTTAGTCACTGGCTGGAAAATAAGTGGATGCTTATGAAGTCAATAACTTGAGACAGTCATCTAAGCATACCCATTGAGCTGGACTGTGCATCCTTTCTTGAAGTATCACTAGTGATGAATCTTCGATAATAGGTACATTTTTGGAGAGTTATGCAACTTGATCTTCCATATCACCAATTTTTCATTGACTCTATCTACTCATCTACTATCTCTTCTGTGGTTCTTTCCATTATTAATATCATTATATAACCATCTCAATTTTAGTACTAAGCTTTTCTGCTTCTCTTTCCTTTTCTTTCTTTTTTTAGGGGTGTGGGTAAGGAGTACTGGGGATTAAACACTATGATATTTCATCCCTGAACTACACTACACTCTACACTCCCAATCTGATTTTATATTTTATTTTGAAACAGGGTCTCAGTAAGTTGATGAATCTGGACTTGAGCCTAAAATCCTCCTGTCTCAGCTTCCTAAATCCTGGGATTACAGGTGTATACCACCACACCTGGTTTCCTGCTCTTTCTTTTATACAATTTCAGGTTTTGATTTTGCTTTATGGAATCCCTTTTTCTTTCTTTTTTTCTCTCTTTCTTTCCTTTTTCTTTTTTTATTTTCTTTCTTTCAATACACTTTTATTGGTGCACTTTAGTCATACATCTTAATGGGATAAAAATCTTGTGGAGATATACATGCACACATCACCCAGCCGGCCTTTCCTCAATTCCTAACCCCTTCCCTCCTCCTCCCTCCTACCCATGCCTGGCTTCCTGATTGATTTTTGTATGTTTAAGTACATCATGTGCTTTAAAGAGTTGCCTTCCCATCCCCTCAGATAGGTCACCTTAATTGCTCCTCTGTAGGATTCCTTCTTCATCTAGAGTTCCTAATGTTACCCATTTCTCCCTAATTTTCGTGCACATTAGGAAAAGCATCTGGTTTCTTATTTTTTTGTGACATTTCACTGTAAATGTCATAATTTTTTTCTTCCTTATGTCTGGGCAAAATTCCATTGTGTACACATCCCATAGTTTTGAAATCTACTCCTCTGTTGAAGGACATCTTGCCTGGTTCTGCAGTTTGGCAATGATAAACTGTGCAGCTATGAACATGGTTATCCATGCATTAGTTTGGTATTTTAGTTTTCATTCTTTTTGGTAGATACCCAGAGGTGGTAATGCTGGATCATATGGTAAGTTCATTTTCCTTCTTCTGAGGATCTTCCATACTGTTTTTCAAAGTGGTTGTACCAACTTGCAATCCCACCAACAATGTATTAGAGCTTCTAGTTTCTCCACATTTGATCAATTACAGTTTCTTTCTTCCTTGGAAGTCTTTATTTTAATATCCACACTTATTCCTATGTACTAAAATCCTGAAAGCGAGAAAGTAAGACATTTTGACAAGATGATCCACTCAAAACCAATTTTTTTATATTTTTTTAGTAGAGGTCACTTGGCTCTGGGAATCTGCTGAGAGATGAGGTGAGGCAGCCCCAGCTTCTAGTGCTCCCTGGCCACATGGTTGCAGGAACCCACTGGCCCTTTGCTGTGTAGCAGGCCCACTCCACTTTCCTTTATTTTTCTTTTGTTCTCTTTGTGTGTGTGTGTGTGTGTGTGTGTGTGTGTGTGTGTGTGTGTGTGTATGTGTGTGTGTGTGTGTGAAACTGAGGATGGAATGGAACCCAGATGCATTCTACTTCTGAGCTATACGCTCAGTCTTATTTTTTATTATTTATTTTGAAAGAAAGTCTCACTAAGTTGCATAGGGCCTTTCTAAGTAGCTGAAACTGGTGCCAAATGTGTGATCATCCTGTCTCAGCCTCCCAAATACTTGGATTACAAGCATGTACCACCACACAAAGTTCAAAGCCCTACCTTTCTAATTCACTGAAAATGTGAACTCTGATTAATGTAAATTTATTTTCGGGTTTTCCTATCTACTCTCTCATTCTTTGTTATTCCCCAATAACTGTGCCAACTCTATCATATCTTATTTATTTATTTATTTATTTATTTATTTATTTATTTATTTGCAGGACTGGGGATGGAATTCAGGGGCATTCTATCTCTGAGCTACATTCCCAGCCCTATTTTTTATTCTGTATTTTGAAACAGAGTCTCACTAAGTTACAGAGGGCCTCACTAAGTAGCTGAGAATGTTTGTGAACCCGCTATGCTCCTGTCTCAGCCTCCCAAGTACTCGGTTGACAAGTATGAGCCACCACGCCTGGCTCTCATATATCTTGATATGTTTACCTATGAGCTTTTGTATATAGATGAGTTTAACTTTAAAACCAGAGGACTTTGCTTTTAAGTATGGAATCTCCTATTTAGGTTTATTTGTGGCTTTTTCTAGTAAGATTAAGTACTAGATGAGATGGAACAGCAGAAAAAAAAAAAAAAAAAAAAAAAAAAAAACTTCTTCCACTGACTTTTCCAGAATTTCTGGCCACTCTGGTTTTGCCTTACTTCTTCCCCAGAGATGGACCCTCTAACCAATTGCTCATTCTCAAGGCCTCAAGTGGGGGTGTTTCACAAAGCCCAGATACCTCTCAACCTGCTTCAATCTCCTCTTGTCTTTGGATTGTGGCATTCACAGCCAGGAATAGGAAATATTCAAGGTGCTATGTCAGTGCCTACTAGTGCTGTACATATTTATAAATAAGTCTTTGGAACTTTTGCTTCTTGGATCAAGTTTCACCCTCCTCTAAGTCTCTCTTATACTCTTTTCAAACTTTATTTTAAACATAACTGTATCCTTAATTAAAGCGCTATATTTGGACATTTCAGGTGTTACTTACAAGCCTCAGAAATAGTGGCATGAACACCAAAGATCATGCTGACCACCATTCCCAGCTTAATAAAATTATATTTTTCCTACTAAGAGCACTATGTTGCTCTTACTGAAGTGAAGAAAGAAAATCTGGAGCCCCTATTCCCAATATCCCGTTGCCCTCACTTTGCTTAACATTTCAGGGAATCTTCTTCCACATCTGTCAGGAAACATCTATCTTTCCACATTCAGTCTTTCTGCCATTTTATTTCATTATTGATCACCATCCCTAAGGTAATTGGCAATAAACCCAGGGTAATGCAGAGACAAGTGAGGAGTGAATATTAGATGATTATGTAATCCAGGTTAGATAAACTGCTTTAGAAATGACTAGGGCATTTGTAGAAACTTGGTAACTTTTCCTTTCTTCTTATTTTGACAAAAAAAAAGTATTAAGTCAGATCTTATTTCACCTTTTTTGTGACTGTTTCACACATTTTTGTTTTCAAAGTTGAGTTTGAAAGAACTCAAAACTATCAACTGAGGCTCTGTTAGAAATTTCTTGTTTAAAAAATAAAAGAGCCCCTACAGTGTTTCCAGGAGAGGAAAAGTGAGGAAAAGAGTCACAAAATTTGTAGGAGAAAAATTCTAAGTACTATTAACCTTCCTCGTTTGACCTTGAATTATTGGAAGACAGGTTTCCTTCAGATGTTCAGTGAAACTCACAGCATGTGGATACAAAGAAGTCTGGCTGTGCTGAGGAGCTAGCTCTGTGGCACAGTGCTTGCCTACCATGTGAAAATCTCTAAATTCAATCCCTAGCAACACACACACACACACACACACACACACACACACACACACATTGATACTATCAAAATAATATCTATAAGGGAGAAGATCACCTGATTCTCCTGATTCTGCCCCTCTGAGCATCTATATTTTGGGCAAATTATGTTCAGTTTACTCAGTAAAATATCAACCCATAACAGCATTACCCTGTGTGGTCTACAGAACAGTTGTCTTATATGATATGCCATGAAAAAATAAAAAATTAATACTCTGCCATTAAACAAATTTGGACAAATAGACTACATTATTATTCTCCTTTGGGATATTTCTTATGCATATTATCATAGTAAGCACTTAAATTATATAAGCCTAATAGTTTCTATTATAGCATGTTTCTCATTATGGTTATTTGACACCTGCCGATGTGCACAGGTGGCATATCATGGTGGTTAAGTTCAGGGTTTGAGGAGAAAGAAGAACCTGCAGTCAGATCCTGGTCCTGCTAATTATTCTTGGCTTCACTCTTTCTCTTTATAAAAGGGAAACATTGATAGTCAATGTGCAAGGGGCTCTGAAAATGATACTTATATGAAGATTCAAAAACTACAAAAGTATTAACAAGAGTAAGAAAAAATTGACAAAAATAAAGACCTGGAAACTTAGAGAGGTGTGGACAAATGAACCCATGGGGATTTCATGTTTTCATCAGGTGGTCCTGAAAAGATGTTAGAATGAGAATGGAGACCCAGAGAAACCGTTGTTGGAGGAAAATAATTTTTGTTGTGTTTTGTTTTTGTTGTTGTTGTTGGTACCGGAAGTTGAACCCAGAAGCATTCTACCTCTGAGCTACACTTCAGCCCTTTTGTTCTATTTTTTTTTAACAGATCAAACTAAGTATTGGAGGATCCTTGCTAAGTTGCTGGGGCTGGCCTTCAACCTGAGATGCTGCTGTTTTTGCTTCCTTAAGTACTGTGATTATAGGTATCTGACACCACCCCCACCTCTTTAGTATTTTTTAAAGTCAGTTTTCATTATTGCTTTTTCAGTGGAGCCATCTCAGTACTCAATATTCCTTCGGCCAATGTCCTGTGATGCTTTCTATTTCCTTTCTTCCACTTCCTTTTATATCTACACCAACAAGAGAGTTGTTTTCCATAACGCCCAGGTCCTTCTAACCCCACTATATCTTTGGCAGTGATGAACTTTTAATGTCCTCAAACATAAATGCTCCTTAGTGTAGCTGATGAGGTCCCAGAAGAGCCCACAGAAAGACACATATTCACCATAAGTTGAACCTTGGGTCAAATATGAATTGAGAGTTTCCAGCAGCTGTGTTTTAACAGAAGAGCTGACCCTAGCAAGAGGTGGTAGATTTGAGGTTTCCTGCTTGTTTCTGTTCTTTATTATAAAATCTAATAAAAAAAGAAACAAAACACTCAAATGCATTTGGCACTTGGTCCTATAACTCTAGCATGGATTTTTAAGTTTTTAATATTAAACCAGTTAATATTAATTCATAATTCTGAAAAACATGGGCTATTACATTAATAGAACCCAAATGCTTTGATGCTTATGATTTATACAATTCAATTAGACTTATGGGCCTGACCTTCCTTATCTATTAAATTAAGAAAAATGTTAACTTTTAAGATCACTAAAATTAATGAAATTATGAAGAATGTTCAGAATAGTCTTTATTCTGTTGGTTTAGGAGATTCTTAAGAGTTTAGGAAGTATGAAATTTTTACATTAGTTTGTGTGCTATCTCATAATGGAACTTTTTCTAACCATTTGGATTGTCTATCCATGTATTAGTGCATCCTCTGTTAAAAGAAGTTGAGGACTTCCTTACAGATATTCTGATCCAAATTCAGAAATGTTAGATATAAAATCTACACAAATCTTGCCTGATTTATAAAGATCTTAACATTCAAGTATCCATTAGCTACTGAGTATTTGTTTCTGAGCTGAAGTTACAGAAGAATTCTAACATTCAATAATTTATTCTGCTAAAAAGATGGTTTAGGGAGCCCTACAAAAGAGTACACAGGAAGTAATACTGGTTCTACTCTAGGTCCCCTGGGCCCACTCTATTTTCAAATACCTGAGAGAAATCATAACTGGGTTTGGTTCATAGACTCAGAATTAAGAAAGCCAAAGTTCTACTCAACAATTCTCTCTTTGGTTGTATCTAAACATTTTTTTCACTGAAATAATAAATATTTTATATTAGGCAACAATTTTCATCTACTTGATATAATTCATTATATTTTAATTGTTTGTTATGGCTTTAATGAATTTTTATGTCCTATATCTATCAATCTATCTATCTATAGATAGATTTTTTTTTGCGGGCCTGTGGATGGAACCCAGGAGCAATCTAACTCTGAGCTATACTCCCCCCCCCGCCTTACTTTTTATTCTTTATTTTGAAACAGGGTCTCATTAAGTTGTGGAGGGCCTCACTAAGTAGCTGAAGCTGGCTGTGAATAAGTGATCCTCAGGTCTCAGTCTCCCAAATGCTGTGATTACAAGCATGTGCCACCATGCCTGTATCATTTATATTTTTAAAGTACTGATTTTATGTTATATATCATATGGTTATATTAATTGAAATGGTAACACATCTATATCAGCTGTTTATTACATCTGCTACTTCTTGCTCATGGTGGAATATATATTTTTATGTTTTGTAATCTCAGGCAGTAAGTTCATTTTTCTGTACAGTCACAGAGAAAACTGTGTTGGAATATTTCAGGTACTCAAAAGAAATCATACACCTGGGCATCTTTGTGTATTGAAAACAAAACCTATGGTATTAGAAAGTATAATTTAATTTCAAACCATATCTTTAAAAATGAAACATGATTATTATTTTAGTTTCACAGGTTCTTTTAGAATTTTCTTTTTTTTGTAATATTGGGGATGAAACCCAGGGGCATTCTACCTCTCAGCTATACCTCCATCCCTATATTTTATTCTTTATTTTGAAACAGGGTCTCACTGAGTTGCAAAGGGCCTCACTAAGTAGATGAGGCTGTCCACAAATCCAGATCCTCTCGTCTCAGCCTCCCAAATGCTGGGATTAAAAGTGTGCACCACCATGCCCAACAAAATTTTTGTTTTTATCCATATCTGGAGAGAATGGGCATGTTTTCTTGAGTTTGTACTATAGTGAAGGATGGGTATATATTTAAAGTACCCTTCTTTAATGGACCTTGGAACCAATGTCCATTTTCACCTTTATTGAAACCAAGGTCTTCTGTCTCAGAATATCCATTGAATACTTTAGTTCTTAGTTTAAGGGCCACTCTCACCCCCAACACAGTGTTAGCACAGATATGTCTATTTTTACATATGCACTAGATGATTTCCCTTTTACTTCAACTAGCTGGGTTATGTATTTAAAAGCACATTTGTGTCATTTGTTGATAATGTCTCTGTGTCTATTGTAGGAAGGTGCTATGGTTTGAAAGTGTGTATCTCCCCAAAACTCCCAGATTGAACTCTTAACTACCACAATGATGATATGACAATGTAAAGCCTTTGGAAGATGGTTAGTTCATGAAGGTAGGGTCCTCATTATTAAGATTATTGACCTTTACAAAAGACTCTAGAGACCTTCTAATCCCTTCCACCATTATGAAGATAAAGCAAAATTGCATAACTATGAATGTGCGAGTGAGGCTTCACCAGACATCACATCTGCTGGCTCCTTGTTCTTGGACCCACCAGTCTCCAGAAATGTGAGAAAGCAATTTTTCCCTTTATATACCACCCAGTTGATAATGTTTTGTTACACAACCCTGAAGTACTAAGACAGACCATACTGATTTAATTAAGAGTTGAACCATCTTGTTTCAAATGGGAGGGGGGGTCCTTCAGTAGACTTGGGAGCATTAGCACTGGTAGTGACAGCTGATACTTATCACTTAGCTATTTCTCTGCTTTTAGCAGATCTGCTTTGCTTTATTCTATTTTGTATGCTGGGCCTCTGAATAGAATTATTGCACACAGAGGGTTAAGTCTTTTAAGATAAAGCTTGGAAATTCATCATTAAACTTTATAATAGAAGACATCAGGTTGGAGAGTGAAGAATGTGAATCTCATGGTCAAACACCAACGAACATCTAACAAATTCCAAACTTCTACAATCCTACGATTCAAAGTTCATGCACTTTCTTTATGTTCCTGGAATAGAAATCACCTCCCAACTTGAGATGCAGTTGAGACATTCACACTTTCCCAGGGAGCAAACCTCCAAGAGGAAGCTCAGCAAGGCCTGAGGCCCATTAAGTCTTGTAAAGTAGGAAAAGTTCCTTCATTAGTGCTGGCAGCAGTTGGGCACCTTATGTCTGAGAAGTCGATAATACATTACCTTGCTTAAGCTGTAGAAAGAGTTCATTGACTATGTCTTTTTAAATGTTCTCTGCAAGATACTTACACCAGGGAGGCAAGAATTCTTTCAGTCCCCCAATGGCTCCAAATAAGGAAGAATATTGGCTGTGGGGGCCTTGCCCTAGATAAAGCACAGTGAGGAAACAACAGACACCACCGGGAGCTGAAGGAATTTGGTAAAATAAAAGAAGATAAAAGTAGGAAGAAGGAACAGATGGTTGCAGAAGAGAACAAAAGAACCCACTAATATAGATAAAATTTTGGAACATTAGATATGAGATGCTACATAGTTTTGAGTCAGAGACTTCCTGGATTCAGAAAAGAGCCTGCATTAACTAACATATGCATTAACTAACATACAAGTTTAAATTTTTAACTATATCTGGTAACATCTAATTAAGACTAGCCCTGACCCCTACTTCAAGTCAAACTCTCTCCCAATGGATCATTATACTAGAACAGCCTTCTCTCTATGCCACTAAATTGCTTCTCACAAAGAGTTTCTGGGCGTACTATAATTTCTTTTAATGACACGTCTCCATTTGGATTTCTTGTCTTACATTGAGTATTACCTGCTTGGGGATTTCATCCCTGCTCTCCAATGCATACCTCCACTTGGAGACAGATTCAATTCTTCTTTAAACATGCTTTCTTAGCACTCTGGGACTTTCCCCTGAACACATGTATTACAACTGTAATGGTATAATTATTTTTGTCATCTTTTTAAAAAATGTATTTTCATGTTATAATGTATATTTCCTGAAGGTAGAGAAAGGCTGTTTTAATTTTCTAGTATAATTCATTGCATCCAATAAATATTTCCTAGGAAATAAATAAAAAGGTGAAAAAAATAAAAACAATTTTCTAAAAAGTTAAACAGAACTAGTTTTATCATAAAGTACTTAAAGAGTCAATTCTTGATTCCCCAAAGAACATCAGAAAATCTATTGATCAAGAAAAGTAAAGTTTATTATATTTACTAGATGAAAGAAGAGAGAGGATTTTTAATGTTGCAGAATAGGAATATATACAGAAATATATAGGGCATGAGATGAATGAATTTAAGGAGGGTGTTTCAAAATGGAAACTAGCTGGAATTGTGCAATAGTTATGATATGATAATTTTAAAAGAAAACCCACAGTCAGGGTCTTGAAGTAATTATTCATAGTCAGGTGTTATTCATGGTAAGTAATCTGTGGAGTTGGTTTAAAGTCTTATCATCCAGAATTAGGTATTTCATAGAGCAAGCAGCTAAATCATTTTTGTGTATCTTAAGCATTGGTTAGCAACAATAAAGAAATGTATAAGTCATCTTAGAGTTGTCTAGCTAAGAAAGAAGGACATATATAGAGTTTCAGTACTATTGTCAAGCACAGCTACACAAAATTATCTTGATTTATTTGTTTGTTTAAAGATAATGACATTATTAAGATCTGATAAAAGTAGAAATCTCTTTACCATCACATATGATATTAACTTTAATATACAATACATGCTATTATATGTTAAATATGATATGTGATATATGATCATAGATGATATATATTTACAAACATACATGTATATGAACACATATATGTATACACATATTTATATCTACTTTTATTGGTGCCCTAGTGTCTCACATCATATTGTAGTTCAGAGTGATAGTGTCATATATGCACACAGCACTTGGTGAGCTTTCCCCACTCCCTCCTCATTTTATCCCCTTCCCCAGAGAACACGACATTGAGATCAGCAGTGGTATTCTCACATATGTACATTGGAAATACCTTCTTTGTTAATTTGATTTGAATTCTTAAATCACTTTTTGTCATTCTTTAGCTCAAGCTTTGGAGTAGATCTTTAATAGTTTGGAGATTCAATTTATCCAGAAATCCACTGCTATTTAACTGTTGTGTTATCATACAGAATTTCTGATTAGTCATTCTGACATCAAATACTGTTCATTCTCTTATTCTTTTTTGCTATAAGATTATTTGTCAGCTCATTGCATGAGACAGTGGTTTCATTTAAGCATTGTACGGCAACTGCTAGGAGAAAGATTATGATTAGATTGGACAGTTTTCTTTTAAAGTGGGAGCCTTGAGGCCCAAATTAAACCAAAACTATCTCACCACCACTTGGAAAAAAGGCACAGGACAATATGTGGGAGCTTTAGATAAATAATCTCATTTTATTATATTTGTCCCTTCAAATCTCACCTCCAAAATAAAGCTACAAAAATGACAAGAACTTTTTTCTATATTACCTGATTATTTATATTTAAATTCAATCCTTTAAGCGGAGAGAGTTGCTCTTAAAAGTAAATACCTAAGGAGAGAAGTTAGAGGGAAAGGATTTTTAGCTGTTGAGCATCTAGTGTTGCTGCTATAGAAATCCTGTTAGCTCTGACAATTAGAATGAAGGCACAGGAAAGGAAAACTGATTTTTGGAAAGGGGTAATTGATATAAATATTGGATATTGCATATGAATCTGAGTCCCTCCAACTCCAAACACTGTGTACAGCCCATTGCCCCCAAAGAATCTCCCTTTGAGAAATAATAGAAGAAACAATAATAGAACATACAATTTTTAGTCAACCATCTATGTATATTCTATAATCTATACATATATTCTATAATAGATACATATATTCTAATAATATAGTTGTAATTATATCGCTTACCAGATATTTAAAATATTTATATCATAAATGGTAAATGGGACTTGCATTTCTTTTCAGGGGGAAGATACAAGCAAGGGTACTAGGGGGCTCACTGGAGTGTGCTCTTATTGAAGCCATGTGTGGGGAGATAGTTAAGGAGGCTAGAGTCCAGTAGATCCCTAATTCTAACCATAGAGGGTTAAAAAACAACATCTTATTTCTAGAGATAAGGGTCCCTGCATCGATTCTCTGTCAGATGGAAGAGCTGTTGTTTTCCAACTTTATGAAGGATGCATAATTTAGGCCAAGATAATCACCAGTGATGCATACAGCAGAGATTAATTTGAAAATTTAATATCAAAAGATTGGAGGACTTGCTTATGAGGCCACAGCTTCTAAATTATATTGAGGCATTGGTTGGTAACAAGTACTCAGGAGCCTCAATGTGCAGAAGAATATTAAAAGATACCACATGTCCTCTAATTAAAATCACAGCAAAACAGAGTAATGATTGCAGATATGATATTAGCCATGGGTAGGGGGATGACCGGAAAGCAGTGCCAGGAAGCCAATAGGGGCTGGAAACCATGCCCTCCATGGGGAGAGGCCTTTCTCCAAATTGCAGAAAAACCCCTGGAAATTAGCAAGAGCTGGAGGGAAAGCTAATGTTAGTTGCTGGCATTATAGGAAATGAAAATATTGCCCTACCACACACAATTTGGACAAAGGTTTGTTCTGTTTGCTCAGTGCAAAGTGGCAATTGGGACCAATTAAAAACCGAGCTGGAGTTTACAAGTGACTGTCACACAATAATAGCAATCAGACATGCACAAGCACTTGGTGCTTTAGGAAGGCTGGCTGCTGTCTTTTGGCTTTGTTTATTTTGAGACTTATTTGCTTATTTTGAAGTTGGATGTTAGGAAGAAAAAGCCAGAAAAACAGACGTTTCCATAACCTCCTTGAGAGGACAATATAGGATATTCAAAGATGGGAGGGGATGGCAGACTTTACACATATAAATATTTTTATGAAGTGGGAAAGAATATATGTGTCATTAAGAACAAATCCAAATTTTCAGAGACATGGGTTTCTAAGGCAGTGTATTATATTAGAGATGAAGTCAAAGAGGGTTTTTGTTCCTGTTTTTATTTAGTTTTTATAGTTTGTTTCTGCAAATAGGTGAATGCTGGATAAAGTTGCCAAAAATAGTAATGGGTAATGAAATAATGTGAAGGTGGGTAAGAATAATCATTGTCTCTTCATTAGGGCACCCCTATGTAATCCTTCTATTGTACTAGGGAGGTAGAATAATTATAGGCAAATAGGGCCACAGGGGATGGTGGGAAGACTTAATTTCCTGAGAAGCAACAGGTGCTAAGTAAATTCCAAATTTTTGGAGAGGACCAAGCATCCTGAGTGTCAAGTGCTAACAAGATTCCAACATTTCTGAGACTCAACTGGACCCTTCTGGGTGTTGACAAGATAAAAAATCTCCTAGGAGTGACTAGATATTTACAGGACTCCTCTTGTTTCTGATGATGAGAAGGAACTATCTAAATCCCAGGAAACAATGTCTGGGATCCCAAGTAAGAAAGGAAACTTAAAGAAGTACATAACACCTTACACAAGCCACCTTATATGGTTACCCACTTGCTCAGGAACCCCTTTAGAATCTCTCTCTCTCTCTCTCTCTCTCTCTCTCTCTCTCTCTCTCTCTCTCTCTCTCTCTCTCTCCCTCCCTCTCTCTCTCTCTCTCTCCCTCCCTCCCTCCCTCCCTCTCTCAGTCCTCACAGGTATCAGGTTGTGCTGTTGTGCTGACTTGGGGGAAAAAGTGGTGTATAACTGTGTAATAGACAGCACTCAGCCCCAGAGACTTCCAGATAGCAATCAGAAGACACCCACTGGACATCAGGGCCAGTTGAAGCCCCTTATAGTGATCTGCCACTCTCTTTGGTAGATCACATGGATTTTTGGAAAAGACAGCTTGCAGTTTAAGATGCATGGCCCGGGCTACTCCAATGTAGCATCCAGAAGGCAGCTGCTGGACACCAGAGTCCCCCTTGCCTGCAAGGGTAATCTACCTCTTTCACCTCCCTGTCCTCTTCATCAAGAGAATCCCTGCTCACAAGCCGGGCATGGTGGCGCACGCTTGTAATCCCCGCGCTTGGGAGGCAGAGACAGGAGGATAGCGTAGGTTTGAAGCCAGCCGTGTGCGCTGGCTTAGGAGACCCTGTTTCCAAATAAAAATGTAAAAATAGGTCTGGGAGTGTAGCCTGGAGGTAGAAGGGATTCCAGGAACCCCAGTACCACCAAAAAAAAAAAAAAAAAAAAGAATCCCTGCTCACCTTTCTGTTGTCTGTGAGTGCCATTCTTTGCACTTTGCATACTCGAATCCCAAAGGAAAAAACGTCTTCTGCATTGCTACTGATCAGAACCTAACTAAATAATGGAGTGCATCCTAGACCAAGATCAATCTTGCTAATCAAGACCATCCCTCGCTTATTACTCTTGTGATTTGGGACTCGAAACAGTAATTGATCCTCAACTCTTCATCTATAAAATATAACATAAAAGCCAGGCATAGTGGCATGCATCTGTATCCCAGTAGTTGAGAGGCTGAGACAGGAGGATCACAAGTTTGCACCAACCAGCCTCTGCAATTTAGCAAGACCCTCAGCAACTTCCTGAGACCTTGTTTCAAAATAAAAAAATTAAAATGTCTAGAGATGTACCCAGAGTTGGAATGTCCTGTGTTCAATCCTCAGTACCAAACCAATGAAAACAACAGAAAAACTGAAGTAACGTTCGTCAGTGATAGTTTTGCAAATGATAGAGTAGCAAAATTTATTAGTTGATGAATATTTTGTGAGGTGTGTGAGGCTATAGAAAAAGTATTATTGCTGCTCAGCTCTGATCATCACAAAGCACAGTCGCCTGGCTCTTCCACAGCCACAGCAGGGCTGCTGGCAGAAGCCCCTTTGGCTAAGTTTCTATTACCTTGCCTTAAAGCACATTTCTTGCTTCTGTTCTCCTTGATTGGATGGCCATGGGAATCAATTGGTGCTGGGGGGGGGGGCTTGTTAAAACCCAGATTGCTGACTGCATTCTGAGAGCTTCCACCCAGTAGGACCCAAATGGGCCTGAGAATCTGAAATTCTAACAAGTCCCTTGTTATTTCTGGTGTCCTAGGTATAGTGATAATACATTGGGAACCTCTACCTCTGTTAAATTCCATTTTATAGAATTTGGCTCCTTCCCCTCATCTTGGAGGAAGCATCAGAAATTAACTCAAACTCAGAGATCTCTCATTTCCTAAACTATTCTACCTCTGTCAGCTTTCTACGATTCCTGTGAGGCTTAGCAGATTTCTGTTTCTTAGGAAATCTTTTCATTTGTATTTGTCTTTCCTTCCCAGAGAGACTGGAAAGTTCCTTGAGGCTTGGGCTTTATGAATTTTCGTATCTTTCTTTATCACTAGTGACATGGGTCTGCTTTGACCAATAAAGCACTGACCTGCTTTATTGCTTCCAAAGTATCCCCTCCTAAGCATTACCTGTGTAACACATACAGTTCCCTAGGCTTCATCCCAAAGGGCACCAAAAATATTCCCAGGGATCCTTTCTTCCTGGCCTCCAAACATCTCACCTGTTTTCATCAACATTCCACTGCTGTGACCCCAAAATTCTAATGAATGACAACAACTTAGAAGCAGAAAAGTTTATCTTTTCACATTTCTGGAGATTTCAGGGGTTCAGCTCATGTTAGGCCAGGTGTGATCTGTGGGGCTCAGGGCATGACAAATGAAGCTGAGAGAGAAGAGTGCAAATGTTCTGCTCTCATATTAAGAAAGCTGGAAAAAGGACAGAGAACTGATGAAGGGAGTTCAAAGACCCATACATAGTTGCTAAGGCTATGCCCCTCAAATATCCATCTCCTCTAGTCACACTCACCTGGGCACAGGTACCCTTCATGGGTAACCCACTGCTACCCTCATTCTAATCTTAGCAGAGATTTGACCCTGAACTCCCAGCTCCTTTGCTTTGAGATGCCCACTATGAGGCCTGACTTTTTTTCCCTTAATTTTGTACAGTATCAGAGCTTAGGCCATTATGAAATTGGAGACTTGTCTAAAGGGACATGGCATATAGAAGGATTAATGGCAGAGATTAATTTATAATTACAGCCCAAACCCAGACCAAACTTGACTTTCTGACTTGCTCTCTCTCTCAGTGAGTATTTACATGTCCAAATTCTGCCACTGAAAATAGGCCTTTTATGCAGCTTGGGCTCCTAGATTCCAAGAAAGAAAGACTACCCCTCCTTCACTGCAGTCTCAGCCCTACATCTTGAATCTTATTATCCCCACTCTGTCTCTTCCTAGGACTCTTTGAAAGTAGAAACTGCCAGCTCCTTCCAGCTCACTTTTCCTCTACTCAAAAATAATTCTTTGTACCCAGGGACCACCAATACATTCATAGTAAAGAGACATCAATACAGTACCCAAATATCTATTATTCAATCTTAAAAAGCTACCTTTTTCTCTAATATAATAATTACCATTTCTTTCTCAGTATCTCATTACCCAGAACTTGAAAAAAACCCAACAACTTGGTGTTCAATTTCACCCATGGTCGCCTCATTACATGCATAGAAGTGTATTGGGGATGTATTAATGAATAAATGTGTGTACATAAATGCATATTAATTTGACCTATTAGTATTCATCTATAGGCCACTGTGTGTTAGGAAACAGATTTAAATAGCTCAAACAGGACTCTAGACTCTTGGTCTGCCCCCTGTTCCTAATGCTGTTTCTCTTTCTACGTGCTGTCAGCTCCTGCTGTACTCAGGTACTTTTGCAGCAGATGAAAGTCCTTGAGCCCATGATTTGGCCACATAATGGGCCAACCTGTTATCAGATCTGCTCCCCTTCTGAACAATTATCTGATTTGCATCTGCCAATGATGCTGTCCAGGCTCCCGCAGGTCCTTACTTGAAGACCCTGCCTTGAGCAATGATCCTGCTTTGAGCTAGCACAGTGTGTCCCCATTGCTTATTTGTTAAGATGAGCCTGTCCATCTGTCCGCATGCCACAGACCCTGGGTGGCAAAAAGCAATAAAAAGAAAGCACTCTTTGACAGCCCTCTTGGCATAACGCCGGCGTGAGCAGAGGTTATTATCTTGTAATGTCACTGTTACTTCCAAAGGCCCCCAGTGGCTCTGCTGACTGGCAAGACAAAGAGGGAGACTCTGTTAACACAGCCCCTACCTTTTATAAGGGGCGGCATTGCACTAGGCTTCCAGAGTGGCTTTTACTGCCTATCGATTGCTGTATCGACTGCAATTTGAGGCCCCTTCTTCCATTGAAGTTGTCAGTGGTATATTTACTTAATAAATCCCAACTCAGTCCATGACCACCACAGGGTGGACTTGGCTTCTGTGCATCCTGATTCACTGAGGAGTTAAATTAGCTGAAAGATTTCTCCAGTCCCAGATGAGGTACCAAATTGCCATATGACCTTGGATAGATCATGTCTCCTCTCTGGGCACCAAGTCTCTTGTCTATATCCAAAGTCTGACCCCAAGAGGAGCCAGCATTCTGTGATGCTTCTTTCAAGACTTCCGGCTCCTGTGGGTTGCAGTGTGAACTGATCGGGAAGGCCCTCAAAATAGCAGCAGAGTAATTACGATGTATATTCTAATAGCAGCAGCTGTAGTAACAGAGCCGCCCCCTCCCTGGGCTTCTTCTTCAGGGGTGATATGCCAGAATGAGAAACAAAATTACTGCGTCTGTTCAGCAAATTCCTCCTGACAAAATCTTTAAGCGTTGACAAGAGTAATATACTGAAAATTAGTTTAGAAGTGTTTCAAGTTTCAAAAATCAATCAAAATCAAATTAGGTTCTGAAGACGCTGTCTGTTGAGTTTTGGGAAAAAATAAAGATTCGCTTCAGCAACTCAGGAAAGTGGTTTTGACCCCGAAAGAGGTGACTAACTCACAGACAGTGATTGTCCTTCTTTACATCTACCTTTAAAGCCCTTGCCAAGGACTTGACCACTTGCACTCTTGTCCTCTTGTTCCAGGCATTTGTAAATAAATTACCAGCTGACCTACATTTTAACCATCTTCTATTTCCCAGTCCTCAAGTCCTATCCAAAGTTGAATGAAAAAAATAAACAAATAAAGCAAAAAACCTATTCTTATTTGTAAGTATTATAAAATGACCAAGTGGTAGTGGGGGAAAAAAAAGAATTAACAGCCTATGGCCTCTTTTCACTTGATATGGTTGTCAACTATAAAAGAGCATATTCAAGATCCAAGGATGTGTGCCTCTGTGTAATGTAGGATAGAAGAAATTAAGTATAGAGACAACACAGGAAGGAAAAGTAAAATATAACTTTAATAAAAGAACCTAGAGCCAAAGTGCTTCAACCTCTAGTCCACAAACCAGTTTTCTTTCCTACGCCCAACTCTCCCAAATTTATGGGAAACTTGTGGATCCTGTAGTTAACTAAAAGAAACTATAATTGCCCTGTGCATTGATAATAAGACAGATGAGATATTTCAAGAAACCTATAATTTAGGGCACTCCAGCTTATCTGAATGCTATGAAGGACCCCAATCAGCCTTAGGAACCTAAGGTTTACCAGACCACCAAACCACCAGGAAGTGCCTTGGGACTAATGAACTGAGATCATCTACTCTAAAGCTGACCAGATCACAAGACCACCAGAAACTGCCTCGGGAACTACCAGACTGAAACCATCCTCATATACTTCCTTTAGCCCGCCTCTATGAAAGTCCCCTATAAGAAGAGAACCCTGAATTCCCCAATATGACTTCCTCATCTTGAGGTATTCCTCCCCTTTCCCCAAATAAACCTCTGTCCATGTCTCTGACTGGCATGTGCTAAAGTTATTTTATGTCATGTTACCCAAGTACCCTGCAGATCCTGAGTTTCTGCGCTGAGGATTCACCCTGACATATGGATATAAAAAATGAACAAAGGTTTTGGCCAGAGGTGGTGGCATACACCTGTAATCTCAGGACTTGGGAGACTGATACAGGAGGATTAAAGAGTTAAGGTCAGCCTTAACAATTTAGTAAGTTCTTGTTTCAAAATTAAAAAAAAAATGAGGCCAGAATGCATCTAAGAGTTAGAATGTACCAGGTTCCACCTCTGATAACACACACACACACACACACACACACACACACACACACACACACACACAACAAGGGTTTCAGAGTTATCCACAATGTATTTTGCAAACCAGGATCTTTCCTAGCCTAGGGGAACTGACGTGATTGCATTGACCTTTATGTTCCAGTTAATTTTTCTACCTATAGTGACTTACAATCTCCCCAAAACCAGATTGCCCTTTTCCTCTTCTCAGTAATTTCTGGAAGTTTCCAGAGGCCTTATTTAATATGTGTCTACCAGCCAAGCTGGCAGCCACAGTCACCACGTAGAGGCCCTCTTGTTTTTCCTCTCCTGCCTTCCAGTGTCTAGAAGCTATGAAGCCACCATGTCCCTTGATAGTCGCCAACACCTTTTCCAAGGAAACTGCTCCTCTTTGGTGTTTCCAAATCTCTGATCTCCTGGGTAGAGCACAGAGTTAAGTTTTCCATGAGCCTTTAAGTACTGTTGTTTGGACTCAGGGTTCATGGATATCTTGTTAAAATATTCCTTTCCAGTTCTGGAGAAATATCTCTAAGCATCAAGTTCTGATAAGAAGCTGAGTGTGTGTGTTTGTGTGTGTGTGTGTGTGTGTGTGTGTGTGTGTGTGTTTAATGATTCTCGCTGATGCTCTGCCTGCTCTGTCCCACCATTCTCAATTACACTTAAAGCTTGTCTTTGTGTATAGTAGTAGCATGGAGTTTCAATAATCAATATAAATGTTTAGAGATGGAGTTGACTTCCAGTGTTATGATAAAGCCCTTTCAGCTGGCTACTTGGACCAAGAGAACAAGCTTCTCAAGAGAATGAACTTTTTACATTTGTTTAAAGTAGTGAATTGTAATTATATATCATGATGAGGTTCAGAGTGATAGATACACATATGCACACAGCAGTTGGTGTGTTTACCTCTCCAGACCCAATTCTGATCCCTCCTCCTCCCTGTCTACAATACCGAAATTGGTACTGACAACTTTATATGTGGATATGCCATTATTTGAACTGTTTCTTCTCTTTTACCTCCCCACCTTCTTCTGTGATTCCCCTTCTACTGTTCTAGTAGTATCTCTTCTTATTTATTTGAAACCCCTTTTGCTTCCCAGTTTCTCTCTGGCTTCTATGTGTGAGTGAAAACACATGACCCTTCCTCTTATGAGACTGGCTAGTCTCACTTAGCGTGTTACTCTCTAGCTCCAATTCTTAATAGAAAACAACAGAAAGTAATGCTTATACAGCGCAATTTACAATTGCAAAATTATGGAACGAATCTAGGTGTCCATCAACAGATGAGTGGATAAGAAAAATGTGGTATATATGCATAATATAATTTTATTTAGCCATAAAGAAGAACACCCTGTAAACCAGTCTCAGAAAGTCAACAGTTGTATGCTTTCTCTCATACGTGGAAGCTAAAGAGAGAATAAGAGACAAAAGGGACTTCAGCTAAATTAGGAAAAAATCCACTAGAATAGTAGAAGAAATTCAGAGGAGAAAGACAGGAAGAAGAAAGAAAAAGAGGATTGAGAAAAGGAAAAGTTATATCCATATATGAAGGTATAACTACCAATCTCATTAACATGTATGGGGATGGAGAAATGGGGATCAGTATAGAATATGAAGGAAATTACAACAAATGATGTGTGCATTTATAAATATATTAACTTGAGCCAGGCGTGGTGGCGCATGCTTGTAATCCCTGCGCTTGGGAGGCTGAGACAGGAGGATCGCATGGGTTCGAAGCCAGCCTCAGCTACTTAGTGAGGCTCTCAGCAACTTAGTGAGACCCTGTTTCCAAATAAAATATAAAAACAGGTCTGGAAGTATAGCTCGAAGGTAGAAAGCCTCTGGATTCCACCCCCAGTACCACCAAAAAATAAAATAAAATGTATATATATACTTGAATTTACTATGATGTATAATTACAATGCACCAATAAAAGTATAAAATATATAACAATTACCATTTTGAAATGATAGATTTCCAAGTATCTGAGTCTCAATCATTTTAGGGGTCCTAGAATTAAGTTGATAACACCACCATTATATATATTTTATTTTTATTTCTATTTGTGTGTGTGTGTTTTACTGTGAGAATATTTTGAATGTAAGAAGAGAATTATAACTTTAAATCTTGAAAAATATAATTTTATTCAAAACTGAAAAGAAACACTAAGCAAACAGGGTAAGAAATTAAATAAAAAATTAAATAAAACCACACCAAATTCCTTCCTATTTCTTCTCCTCCAAGGATTCTTGGTCAAATTCCTTCCTATTTCTTCTCCTCCAAGGATTCTTGGTCAAATGGTGTCGTAAATAGATAACCAGAACATCAGAAGTCCTGGAAATACTATCTCTGGCCTGGATTCTGCCCCCTCTTCTCTTGTCATTGTGGGGACCAGTCCAAGTTGATTGGCTGCGCCATCAAGTCTAGTCATTGAGTCCCTCCATAGTAGCCTGAGTCTCCTTTTATCTTTCATAGTCAAATAGAGTAGACCCCTCAGGAATCCTGTATGCTTTCCCAAGTTGAAGTAGTTGTTTATATTTTCCCATTTTTTCCAAGTTTCTCATGGATATCTTTTATATTTACTTTCTCATGAACTCCAGTAACGAAGACAATTCAGCTCTCAGCAAAGCCCTGTTGTCTGGTTTCATCGCCATTCTGCCTTATCCTTTTGAAACTCAGACCTCTTCAAAGCCAAAGCCACAGCCATCCATTTATTTGCTTTTTCTCTCAGTTTGTGGATGTTTTCACCCATGCTGAAATCCTCACACTCTATGTCCCATGAAGATCCAGCACATTCCCCATCTTGTCACTTTTGAGCACCCATCTGTTTATGTATGATATTTCAGTGATGATTCTTTTCACGGCCAGATCAACACTTCCTAACCTATTCATTAGAGCTAAGGATTCAACATGTTATCTATTCTAATTCAAAGTCATCTACAAATATACAAGTGTATTTACATACAGAAAGTTGAGCCAGATTGTCATCTCTAACTAGGAACACATAATTTCAAATTATCATTCTCCTCTGGGTAGCTTGTATTTCCAAAGATTTTGTTGACTTTTCAAGTTAGTGGCAAAATCCCTCAGATTCTCACAGCCCTTCCTTTCAGTACTTGTTCCAATTTCTTGTCACTGTCAGAATGCTGCTCCTCTGCTACACTAAAGAACATCACCCTTCCCAGGCTCATACCAAGTGCATCAGATACATATAGAAGATTTATATGTGAGTACATCTACTATTTTTACTTAGCCCAGTTTTGGTTTTGTTTCACTTTGTTTTCGTTTTTGCCTTATGGTGCTGAGTCTCTAATCTAGTTTCTTGTTCATGTTCTTACCACTAAACCACATGCCCAGACCTACTAATTCTATTTTTTTGTGTTTTTTTGCTTTGAAAAGGATATCACATAATAAATTAATGATACTTTGTTACATTTTCCACTTTCCTTTTAATTCCAACTATATACTGCATACTATATAATCAACTGCTGCTTCAGAAATAAAATGTTTTAAGCATAAATGTAGAAATTCTGCCTCTTAAAACTATATACATCATGAATAATAAAACATACAAATAAATAACAGAAGTCAGTGAAATAGCTCATACACTTGGTTGTTTTTTTATGCATTCCAGCAACATATTTTCCTTAACAAAAATCTTATTTGTATATTCTTTTTAGTAACTTCACTTACTTTTTAAACTTAAATTATAACATAGTAGAGTTTTTTGTTATTATTGTTTTTAATATGTCTTTACATTTTTTGTAAAACATGATTTTTAATTATTGCACAGTATTTTATTGTATTAATATACTCAGGTTAATATGCTCTGCTACATTTAATTTCCTACTTTTTGACACTTTTTCAGTTATAAATAAAGATTCTGTGAATTACTTACTTATGTAAATATATAATTTTTTAGAAAATATTTGGTCAAAAGTTCTAAGAAATTGATGGTTACTTAGTTAGATAGGTAGGTTGTACAAACAGGTAGATAGTAGGTAGTCATAGACCTACGCCGTGCCAACGAATGCAAATTTCAGATTATTCTAACTGTTCCCACTTTTGGGTATTTCTTGAACACAATGAGAAAAAAAGGAACACTTCAATTTAACAGCTTTTGTAAAACAATTATTTCAGGATCAAGTTATATAAATAGAGTAAGACAACAATGCCCTTGCCATTGAGTACTTCGGAATCATTTTGATTCATCTCCTTCTTTTTAACAACCAGCTTATGAAGTCCTCTCCTTTTCATGGTGAGTTCTCATAAGTACCCCTTCTTCTTCACCCCATCTGGCACTGCTGTAATGTAAGTTGTCAGGTCTGTTTTCCTGAGTTATCTAAATTGCTCCTTTTCTGGGATCTTTGCTCTTTATATGTCTCTTTATTGTAACTTGCCCAAAGAATTTTACCTGCAACATTGGTTTCATGAGATACACAATGAAAGAAGGGTCATTATAAGTAAATATAAGTAAATGATGAAATCTCACCTGCCATTTTCTTCTTGGAGACACACCAAGAAGTCCTATAAATAAACAATCACAACAAATAAAAGCAATAACAAATACATCTTAACAAGATTGGTTGAACCTAAAATGTGCTAATCTTAGGCATTTATGAACAAATACATGTTGTATGATTACTGCATGTGATGGTCATGTGTATGAGTGCGTAGAAGTATGGGTGACACCAGTTTGACTTATGCTTTATGAATATACTCAGAGAAATATTTTATATTGCATTGTTTACACAACTAATTAAATATTTTCCTAAAGACTAGGTATAATGACCTGTTTAAATAGTATAAGTTCCAAATCCCTACAGTAGTATTCAATAGCTTTTCCAGTTTGATGTAATCAAAGTTTTCTAGTCCTGTGTTCCATTTTGTTCCTTTTTCACCATAAAATCTAAGTATAATAAAGTTATTTCTCTTATCAAAATATGCTTATATTTTCTCGGGTTTCTATGCCTTGGTTTCTGCTATTTTTCCAAATTGACCTTTTCTACGTAAGATACTTGGTCTACCTTCAATAGCAAATATCAAAATCTGGCAAAATCATGCCCACCTTCTTCAGTGGTCACTTCTTTCTTATGCTTTCAATTTCTGCCATGGCTGGTCTGCAGATAATTTCCTAGTGCCTTAGGCAAAACTATTCATTCTGCCTTAATATCTCCAAGGACAGCAAATTAGAAATGATCATCCTTATGTAATAGATGAGGAAACTGAAGTCTGAAGAGAGATTTACTAAAATAACGGACTAAGGAGGGGAAACAAAGTAGCTCATGTGAGTTATCTACATACTCTGTAGTGTTTGCTAATGTTCTGATTGCCTTTCAAGTAGATAAGAATTTAGAGAGTGGAGTGCATAGAGAGAGAGTGTGTGCCTAGGGACTTTTTGGAATCTCAAAGGGGATAGACATTTAGCTCAGACTGAAGAGGCCTTCACCAAATCCTAAGTTTGCTTATCACCATCAGACTTGCACCTAGCACATTCAATTCAGATTTTCAGGGATTTACTTTAGTTGAAAAAGAAAGTTGTATAAACTCAGGAAATAACATTAGGGAAAAAAATGTGAAAAAAGGTCCACTAACTGAAAGCTCTTAGGCTCATAAAAGTGTATTGGCTTGAATTATAGTTTGTGGGGGATGTTAGTTACAGATCGCTATTCAGAAATAATTAATATTTTAGTTCCAAAATTAACTGTTGGCTAATTTATTTGCAATAAGAGTTAAATTTCCCAGATTCTTTCAAACTGAAAATCTTGAAGCATCAGAAGTACTGGTATGGGTAGCCTATATTTATTGGTGTGTAGCACTATAGAACAATTTCACATCTTTTTGTTTATTCGCTAGAATCCTGATCATTATATTTATTTTATAGACTGGCAAACCTAATCTCAGACATGTTAAGTGGTTCTCCAAAACAGACAAAAATAGGAATGGCAGTGTTAGCACTTTAACTCATATATTCTAAAACCAGTGATGCTGAGAGGGTTCTCAGCACAAAATCACTTAATGGGATCACCCGTCATCAGGGCTCGAGGTTTAGCTTGGAGGTAGAATGTACTGGGTTCAAATCTCCAGTACTGAAAAAAAGTGTTTCGGAGACCTTTAAGTATTAATAATGGTGAACATTAAAGGGTAATGCTCCATGGAATTCACATTACTACTACCCACTTCTAAGCCTCCTTTGCCTTATGGAGGAACTGTCAAGCTACAAGTCTGAGAATATTCTTGCCCAGTGTGGTTCTCAATTATTAGAGTTTCACAGTGAAAACTAAATCTGGAAGGAAGGAAGAAAGAAAAGAGAATCTTTGAATCCTCTTCTTTTGTTGTTGTTGATACTGGGGATCAAATCCAGGGCCATTCTACCTCCAAGACCCAGCCCCAGCCCTATTTTATTTATTTTTATTTTGAAATAGGGTCTTGCAAAGTCTCTGAGAACCTCTCTAAGTTGCTGAAACTCCTAGAACTGGTGATCCTTCTGCCTCAGCCTCCCAAGTACTAGAATTACAGATGTTTGCTCACCATGCTTTCCTCAGAATTTATTATTATCTTGCAGAGTTATATTCAAATAAGTTGAAAAGTCATAAGATTCTCAGTGGCTTGTCAGAAAACTCTTACAGCCCATCTATTTTCAATATGTAGAGGAAAACCAGGATTCCTGTGGATGGGGGCAGTGTTCTGGACCATGCTTGACAACAACTCCTTCCTGCTCCTCAGGACAAGATCGAGTGTGGCAGCTTATTGGTCTTTGTTCCTTTAGCTTTTGGTGATTGGGTGACTCTTCCATTTCCATAACGAGTCCTTTTTATATTTGATATCAAATGACTTTTCTTATTGCTACAAGGAGGAAAGTGTACTCTTCTTTCTCTGTTCCCTAGGGTACAAACTTTTTATTTTCCTGTAAATCACAAATATTTTTGGTTTTCCCCGCTGGGTAATCCTTAGTGTAACTGCTAGACTCTGTCACATATCAATAAAGCAGCCATAGACAAGTTGTAAACAAGCAGATTGAACTGTGTTCCTTTTCAACTTTGTATACAAAACAGTTAGCAGGCCTGACTCAGCCTGTGGACCATAGCCTGCCAAGCTCTGCTGTAGAGGTTTGAGTTAATAATACTTCTCATTTCATGGCTTATGGTCTTCACTGATCCATGCAGGTTCCTCACTTGACCCCATCTTAATTTATATAGTCCTTACATTCCTATTACTTTCTCCTGCTCTCCTTCCCACTTTTCTACCTGATATCAAAGGAATGGATGAAAAGGATAGGAGTGCATTTAATAAATTCAAAGTATATTTTTCTTTGTGTATATCCTTATAAAATATGTATTGCTAGCCTGGCATAACACTCAGCTACTTAGTAAAACTCTGTTTCCAAATAAAAATAAAATGGGGCTAGGAGTGTAACTTAGAAGTAGAATGCCCCTGGGTTTAATATCCATTGCCACATATATGTACAGACAAAAATCAACAAAACATAAAAACATGAATTATTAACTTTTGTTTTCTTTTTTTTTTCCTTTTTTACTTCTTCTGTTTTGGTACTGGGGATTTAATCCAGAGACATCCTACATTCACTATACTCTCAGATATTTTTGTTAAAAATTTCAAAACTTGAAACGGGGTCTCAAAATGCTGCCAAGGGCGTTGCTAAATTGTTGAGGCTAACCTCGAACTTGCCATCCTCCTGTCTCAGCCTTCCAAGTACTGGGATCACAGATGTGCACCACCATGCCCAGTTGTGTATTATTTCTTGTACATAATTTACCTTTAAGTGGAACTAAATTGTGTATTATATTGTGTCTTTACACATTACTGTATCTGAAATAGTATGTGTGTATAATTCTAGGTTCTCCATTCAGTCTTCTATTTCTAACTGGAGAATAGGTTTAAGTGGTAGATGATGATACTATTCACCCACGTCAGGTTCCTATTTCCTGAGGAATTATCAAGTTGACTGCTGACCCAGAGAGTTTATCTACTCACTAGGCGCTATAGGAGTGAAAGTGAGTGTTACTCCTCATTTACTATCACAGCATTACCTAGCCCATCCCAGTAGCTCATATGTCACTGATAAGTGCTGAATTAGTTCTTTCTGTCACATATTCAGAAATTTTTACTTATTCATTTTCCTAGTAATGGATTATTGGTTTGCCTAGGCAGCATAGCACTATGGGTAAATTCACAGCCTCTGGAATTCAAGTGTCTAACTTAAAATCCTGGTGCCATGAATTACTAAACATGTAATATTGGGCGTGTCTCCTTACTGTTTGGCTTCAAGTTCTTCCCATACTTTACAGGGGCAATGGTAATACATATCTTGTAGGGATATTGTTAAGATTAAATTTTAGAACCATACTTTAAAATGTTTAAATACTTTCTGGCATTTAAAGTTTACATATAAGCTGGGCGTGGTGGCGCATGGTTGTAATGCCCTCACTTGGGAGGCTGAGACAGGAGGATCATGCAGATTCAAAGGCAGCCTTAGCTGGCTTAAAAGACCCTGTTTCCAAATGAAATATAAAAATACGTCTGGGAGTATATCCCGGAGGTAGAAGGTCCCTGAGTTCCATCTCCAGTACCAGCAAAAAAATAAATAAAGTTTACATATATTTTTAAATAATAATTTAAAATATAAACAACTTGCCATCCACACTATCAAATTTAGTATTTAATACCTAGCATTTTTATTTTTTTAATTTATAAATTTTTATTAGTGCATTGTAGTCATACATCTCTTTGGGGTATAAAATTTGTGAAGATATACATGCCCATATCACCCTATTAGCCCTTACACAATCCCTATCCCCTTCCCTCCCTCTCCCTCCTTCCCATGTTTGGTCTCCTGATTGACTTTGATATGTTTGTTTAAGTACATGATGTGCTTTATTTTTTTATTTTTTATATTTATTTATTTTATTTATTTTTATTGGTGCATTGTAATCATACATCACATTGGAATACAAGACATGAGAGGATATACAAGCACACATCATCCAAATAGCCCTCATTCACTCCCCATCCCATTCCCTCCCCCTCCCTGGATGCCATGCTTATTTGGTGATTAACTTTGATACATTTGTTTATGTACCTTCTGAGTTTTAAAGAGGTTTCATCCTCCCCTATCCCATACCCTCTGATTGGTCACCTTAATTGCTTCACTATAGAGTCCTTTCTATAACTCGACCTCTTCCTGTTACTCCTTTCCTCCTAGTTATTGCTAATTAGGGGAAGCATCTGGTTTTTATTTTCGGTGATATTTTTCTGTGCATGCTGCATTACAAGTATTGATCCCACTCTTGATGACCCCAGTAGTAACTTGGCTACCCGGCGGACTGATCCAGACCTGGCTGGCTCAAGCAGCAGCCTTGCCTCATGGGAGGCCCCGATTCTGGCCTCACTGGACCCTGCACCAGTCTAACCCCTCAGCTGGCTCCAATCCTGGCCTTGGTGGCCCCAGCACCGGCCTTGCCTCAAGGCAGGATCCATCCCAACCTCGCTGACCCTGGCACCAGCCTAAGCCCTCGACAGTCTCCTATCCTGGCCTCGGAGGCCCCAGCACCGGCCTTGCCTCATGGCAGGCTCCAATCCCAGCCTCGCTGGCCCCAGCACTGGCCTAACCCCTCGGCAGGCTCTGATCCCAGCCTCAGAGGCCTCAGTAGCGGCCTTGCCTCAAGGCAGGCTCCAATGCCGGCTGCTGGCCCCGGCACCGGCCTACCCCTCAGCAGGCTCCAATCCTGTCCTCGGAGGTCCCAGCACCAGCCTTGCCTCATGGAAGGCTCCAATCCCAGCCTCACTGGTCCTGGCGCTGGCTGACCCTCTCAGCAGGCTCTGATCCTGGCCTTGGAGGTTTTAGTAGCGGCCTTGCCTCACAGCAGTCTCAGATCCTGACCTCGTTGACCCTGGCACTGGCCTACCCTTTCAGCAGGCTCCGATCCCAGTCTTGGATGCCCCAGCACTGGCCTTGCCTCATGGCAGGCTCCGATCCCAGCTTTGGAGGCCATAATAGCAGCCATGCCTCACCCTAGCATTTTTCTAACCATGATTGAAAGGGATAAACAGGGAAGGTATTGTTGTCTGCAATTTATGGAAAAGAAAAGGAAGATTCAGACAATTGAAGTAGTGTTCTAAGGTCATTACGCATGTCATAATGGAGCAAGATCCAAGCATATGGCCCCTGACTCTACAAGAGAAAATTGTTGGTATCTTTAGACATTAGCAACAAAAGGACTTTATGTATGGAAAAGCCATTCAGTGTAATCTGTTATAATGGATAATAACATAAGCCCTATGAAGACTTGCTAAATTCTAACCAGATGGTAGAAGAGGAGAGGTGAGAGAGGGAGGGCAGAATGAAAGGTAGGAGTGCAAAAGGATAGAAGCTGCCAGCAAGGGAAGAAGAGACATTTCCCCAAGGATAGAGGGGAGAGATTTTAAAGGCATATTGATCTTGAGTGAAGAAGCATTTTCCTGGCTTTTCATCCTGTTTTCAGATCATCTGCCATCAAAAAAGAGTGTGTTACTGAGCTCAGCTCTCGAAATGGTGCAAAAGATACAAGACATGAACAACCATTTGCTAACACAAGGGTCCCAAAGTGGCATTTGATGACAGGAGCTGAGCGGCAAGGTAGAGGTGAGTGAGGGGCAGCCAGCACACATGAATTCTCAACACATAACCCATTTCCTGACCTAATGAGATGGGGCTAGCTTTCCTTTCAAAGAAGTTGCAAAGCCACCCAGGTCAAATCCACAGGGGCACAGAGCATGTTACAATTTCCACGGCACTTCCCCAGTGATTATTTAATAGGATTTTCAAAGCTACCCTGTAAGAGTAGGCTGAGCTCTGTTTATTATTCTCATTTTACAAACAATGAAACTGAGAATGAGAAAAGACCAGGACTCAGGGCCAGAGAGGCAGTGGGAGAGGTAGAATTGGATGTGGCTTCCGTATAATTGTCTGATTATCTTTGTCCATTATATCTGGCCAAATTGAGCTTTAACCAAACAGGGTTGAGTATCCCCCTATGAATATATATGTACATATCAATCAATTTATTTCCATTACATGTGTGTGTCTTTATTTTCTATTCATCTCTACATCCTATTATCTATGATCAATTCCTATTAAGTACAATTTTTATAATTATCTGTATCACTTTGAATTATCAATCTACGATGGCCCCTGATTGGTCATCTTTATAAAGATGCACTGACCTGAGTGTTGTATTATAGTGTACCACGCCATGGAAGAAAATGCACCAGCCCTGATGGCATCAATGTGTGGTTGTAACCCTTGTATCCTTCCTGTCCTCTCATTGACTTATTCAAACTGTCTAAGTCTTAGTTGTTTGCTTTGCTAATTAGAGATAGAAATACCTACCTACCAGGCTAGGAAGACCAGATGAGAGAGTGGTTATAAGATACCAAGCAAAGTGCCTGGCTCTGAGTGAGACCCAGATGTAATTCTATTTTCCTGCTGCCTTTTAAATAGAACCTTGATTTTCCTCCTGCTGAATTATGTTCTTAGCCATTTCCAGTTGAGCTTCATTTGTCAGGTGTCTGAAACTTAATGCACTATATCTTTTTGAGATACTTTTATTGGTTCATTATAAAAATACATCATAATAGAGATAGTAACATACATGCACACAACACTTGGTATGTCTCCCTTTGGATTCTATCCCATTCTTTCTCCTTCTTTATACATGTCATTGAGATTGATATTGATAATTTTTTTACATGTACATAACATTGTTTGACTGTTGCCTTTATCGAGACTTATGAGTGGATTATTTAATCATTGGTCAGATGGTTTAAGTATTGTCCATTTTCAAACAGATGTCATGATTTAACAATTTGGCTGTAAGTTGCCCTGAGGGTAAAGAAATATTTGTCATTTACAAAGGGTAATAGACATATTTGTCGTTTAGAAAATCAAGAAATGATCCTTAATCTACTCTTCTGAATTACCTAAGAACTCTGCATCATCTTCACTCCTCACTGACTATTGGATAAATTAGAACAGATGTCCCAAGTAGCATCCTTGAGCTAGGTAGAATTTAGAAGTGTAGACATATTGGAATTGATTTTTTTACATATATGTGAAAAATCAGGATCCTCTGCAATTTTAACAGAAAAAAATGTATTTATTCCTTAAATCTCTATTTATTGAGAAACTAATCTATAGTAGGTCCTGGGATATGTGCTCAGATACAAAAGTGAGTAAGATATGTGTCTGCAATTAATATATGATAGAAAGCAAAGCACATTCTAATGTGATAAGGATGGTGATAAAGAAATACAGTGGAAACTATGGGAACAGAGAGAGTTAGAGAACACAAGGGTGGGAATATGGTATTTGTCTACTAGTATTTCTTTACTTCTTCTTGTGAAGTCAATTTTACTTTTAAGAGTTAAATATCTACCACTCCACTTCATTTCTTTCATTTATGTGACCAGGTATGCTTAATTATTAACTTCTCCCTTTGGTCATGGTAATTTGGCTCAGATATAAATATATGACCCTAGGTAGTGAAATTAAAGTTTCTCCCTGGCAATTGATAAGCAGATGTTGATATAATAGCTTTCCTTTCCTTAGAAGACTAAGCACTTCTAATGGAAGCAAATGTCCCTTTCTTGGATGAAGAAAATTAAGTCAAACCATAAAGTGAACCAGGTAGTACAGACAAAGAAAACAAATTCTGGGAAAATTTAAAGCCATCTTTATTTTTGGATTTTTCTAATCATATGAGTTATAAACTCTCATATTTTTGCTTAAAAATTGAAATTATAAAACATATTAAGATAAATATTGTATTACTTAAAATCTGAATTCTCTAACCATTCCCAAGCCATTTCATATATATTAACTTATGTGGATCTCCAACCAATGTGGTGAGAAAAATGGGAATTTTATTATGATTCCAAAACTAGAAAAGAAATAATTCAACTGATATTAGCCAAGGTAATTGTTTCTGGAGCTAAAAAAAGAAATGACCCTTTCAAATATTTGGAGCAGGATCCTCACCCCATTCTTCCTGAGTTCTGGTTAATGGATCACACATTTAAGTGCTGTAACTCACTCACTGGTGATACAAAGCTTATTACAAGATCTTACTTTTTTTTTTTTTTTGGTAGTAATGGGTATGGAGCCCTTCTACCTGAGGGTACACTCCCAGACCTATTTTGTATTTTATTTGGAAACAGGGTCTCTTAAGCCAGCGAGGCTGGCTTTGAACCTCCGCAATCCTCCTGTCTCCGCCTCCCAAGCGGGGATTATAAGCGTGCGCTAACACACCGGGCAAGATCTTACTCTTAAGTGTCTAAAATATGTGTATATGTTTAGTTTTGCTTTCTGTTTCTATTTAGCTCTATTTCTCGCTCTAGTATTCATCATATATATGAGAGTTGATTCATATATTCATATTATATATACCTATAACAGAAACATAAATGTGCATGCACATATGCTGGTAAAGCATTATATATCAATTATATACTATATGCAATAACAATAAAATATGATACACATACATAGATATAGATAGATGCATATGTGTGTTATATATATGCTATACTTATTACTCTTACTCAGAGTACTTTCTTAAAAATTATATTTTGGGGTGTTGATCAGAATGCCCTAGGTAGGTTTCAATGTAAATGGCATGTAGTAATGAGACTTTCTTTTGTTGTCAGAACGTGACTGTCAGTCATAAATTGAAACTGATGGATGCAGTGTGATCTTACGATTTTGTTCCATCAGTTCGATTTTAGGTATGGTCGTAAGTTTGAAATACAAACACACAACTGGTTTAGAAATATATTTTAAGAGCTTGATGAATCATGTGTTTCTGGGCAACAGAGTCCCCGGGCCTTCTTAAGGTACCTTGTAATCCCATAACTGACCCCTGTTGAAAAGAGGCAAATTACCTGATTGGAAATGATGTCAAAGTGATTTCAACTGACCTCAGTCTTGGAAAGAAGTTAGTTGAAAAGTGTGTTATTGATCCATTCTTCAAAAATATTCTGTCTTTGAACTTTTTATTAATTAGACTGTCAGAATCATGTTAATTTAGAGAAAATCCACATAAATTGATTCAGTCCCTGACAAGTTTTAAAATATACATATATTTAATACAATTTTGATGCCAATATCTGCAGTACTGCTGCTGTTACTGTAATTTGAGTGTTGGGGGCTTGTTAGTACAAGACAGGAATAGAAGAAATATTTTGGGAAATATCGATTTTTTTTTCTGGTCACAGCCTTGTCTAAGACATCATTGAAAGTGCTTCTCATTGACCTTTTTAAAACATGAACATAAAAACATCTACCTAAAATTGAGTAGCAAAAAAAAAAAAGTTTGTGCTACATCAAGAATGAGTATGCTTACTTATGTAAAGTTTTACCCATTCTTTTATTGTCCTTGGTGTTAAAATTCACATTTTATACTAAGTCATAGATTTTTATTCTCCAAACATACTTCTTCACCACCAGTCATTGAGTGATGATTGTCGTCCAAACACTTGGTGAATTTTTTTTCTATTCAGTCTCTCATTGCCTCTCCAAGGAAAAATTTTATATTTTGACTTTTTTAAATTAATTAAAATATATGCCTGTTTTAAAAATTATCAGAGATGTTTACAATAAAAAATAGCATTACCAAGCTAAGTATGGTGGTAATTCCAGGACCCTCCCTATAAACACAAAAATGACAACAATAATGCTAAAGAAGACAGAAAGAGCAGATACAGGTTTGGCCCACTATTTGGGGATTATGATAGGAAACCAAGAAAAAAATTCTTCCTCTAACTCCAAGGTGAGATGCAGGCTTCACTGAAGAGGGTATGACCTCATTGGAAACAACTGACCACTGTGCAGGAGAATATGCCCAGAGGTGCTTCTCTACAGGACTGGCTACAACCTGTGCTCTGAATGGCAAGAGATTGGCCCAGGCTAAGGCCACTTCAATCAGAAACACAACACAGGAAGGTTCCAGGTGAGGTCCCGTGAACACTGGGCCACCATGCTCTATAAGAATTGGGTGGCATAGAATCTGCATGTGCTACAGGAGTCCAGTAAGAAGAACAAACTAAAACCTTAGAGAAAAAGCCTTTATTCTCCAGTGTTTCTCCAGTGTTTTCTACTGACAAAGTGTAACGTCATCCCAATTGACAAAGGAGAAATATCAACAAGTGCTACAAGTTCCAGTTCCCTTATCTCAGAGGAGCTTACTAAAGGTGCATCTGGAGCTTGTAGGCAATTTGTGAACGTCATCATTCATGTTTTATCTGTGTCATATTTTATTGTCAGACTATTTTCTCAAATTTCTCTGTCACTTCTTTGATTATATGTTATTACACTCTCCCAATGGTCACCATCCTCTGATACTTATTGTTATATATTGACTTCCTAAGACCAATCAGTATATCCCTCTCTCATGCAATGACTTTTCTTCTTTTATTCTTTTGGTTCTTGTTGATTCATTATTTTTTATTCCATTACTTACTGTCACTTGAAGGATGCATTTGGAAAGACAAAATAAATTTACTTTTATATTTTGTTTCATTTTCAGATCTAACAGCTTTGCCAAACATTTATTGAAATCAAACTTCTTCATAGGAACAATCTGGTCACAAATGATCATTTTCAAAATCCATGTTGAGAAAATAAAGTTTGAGACAGTGAAAATAAATACATGAATGAGACATGATTGGGTGAGTGACCAAGAAAAGAAATAAAAGAATAAATAAATGATTGTCTTCTCAATGGTTGGTGAGATGGAAAGTACATTGGGCTGGCAAAATTTGAGTCTTCAATCTGAATGTGTTTTGCCATAAAGCCCCAGGCAATTCAGTTCTCCTAGAGATCCAAGTCCTCATCTGTACAGTGGGTCAGGAAAGGTTGAGAGTAGAATTCAGAAAGATACATTCGTGACTTACATTCATCTCCACTTATTATTCTTTATTTTCTTCTTAAAATTTAATACATCAATTCAAGGATAAATACCAAAGTTCTGGATTATCTTAGAGCATTAGTTTCCAACTACTGGGAAGCCTCAGAACCCTAGTAAGAAGCTGATAAAGCTTATGTTTTCTTTGGAATGGTACATATGTGTACAACTCCAGAGTTCACAGTTGTTCTGAAGTTCACAGGTGGATCATCATGGGGGAATGTTGATCTCAGAACTTTTGTCCTCCCCCAAGGTGACCTCTGCTCTTTCCCTTGTAGAGGGGACTGCTGATGTGTGTTTGTTTGGGACTTTGAGGCTTCCCAGAACACAGCTAGAAAATTGCAAAGAAGAAAATTTCCCTTGCATACAAACCTTGTCATTCAGGTGAAGCAATTTTCTCATTGTAAATCAGGACATTTGCAAATGTTTCATTAGCTTTGGCCTAGATAGCTCTGTAACAAATGCATTTGCTTTGGGTTGGAGATGATGCATCAGCACAAACAGCTTGCTGGGATTCCATTAATTATACAGGGAGAATGAAGGAACTATTTAAATGGAGTCACAGAAAATCCATTTGAGGGTGTATTTGCCTGGGAAAGAAGGGCACCTCACATTAAAAGAATTCTATAAACTCTCTATTCTCTTTTCCCCCAAAAACATGACAGCGAATAATTCACTCTTTTTTGTTTATTTATCTATAGGTGCTGGAGATAAATTAATATTTAAAAAGAGAGAGGTATTTAGCCTTTGTCCTTATGAACTGACTTGTGGAGGTGATAGCAGTAACATGATCAAAAGAGAGAATATAAAATTGCCACAAGTATCAGAAGTCATAAGTGCAAATAAGGGTGTGTGGGAGGGCAGTAATCCAGTGAAAAACAACAAAAAAAAGGAATTTTCTCAAAGGAAATGACTTTGGAGATGAATTTTGAAAGACCAGTTCTGAGTGCACTAACTGAAAGTTTGGGAAGAGGGAGATTTGCCATGCCCTGGGCTGAGGTATGTGCATAGTATTTGTTAAATAAAGAAATTTAGATTTCTATCACAAGGACAATGATAAGTCGGAAGAACTGAAAGGATGAAGAAATTAATCAGTACCCCAGGCAAAGAACTGTGGATTAAGAGTTAGTCCATGAAAATCATTTATTAAATGTTTCCTTTGTTTCCCATTAGATTAGTAACAAGCAAAATTTTCTATATAAGGTCTAATAGTAATTTGGGGGGGCTTTATGAGCCTCACAGGAGTTTTCCCTGTATTTATCTTTTTTTTTTTTTTTTACTTTTTTAATGTGTAAAACTAGTCCTAGATCAATAACAATGTATAAACAGGTAAAGGTGGAATTTGGGCTCTAGCTAGGATTTTCCTTAGGCGGTCCTCATGCTAGACTCTAAGCTCGAAGAGGACACTGTAGATTTTGAATGCCCATTACAACACTAAGCACATAGTAGGTGCTTCAGATGTATTTGCTAAATTAATTAGTTGGGTATAGTTGCATACAACTGTTATGCCAGTACTTGAGAGGCTGAGACATGAGTATAACAGTTTGAGGCCAGCCTCAGAAATCTGGTGAGATATTCAGCAACTTAGCAAGAAAGACCTTATTTCAAAAGGTCCTTTGACCCTTTTGAACTTAGCAAGAACAACCCTGTTTCAAAAACTTCAGGGAACTCTTTTACATTGTTTGTGGAAGTGCAAACTAGTTCAGCCACTATGGAGATCAGTGTGGAGATTCCTTAGAAAACTGGGTATGGATCCACCATATGATCTGGCCATACCACTCCTGGGTATCTTTCCAAAGGGGCTGAAATCAGAGAACTGATTGATATGCATGCCCATGTTCATAGCAGCACAATTTGCAATAGCCAAAATACGGAATCAAACTAGGTTTCCATCAACAGATGAATGGGTAGCAAAATTATGGGAAATACACACAGTGGAATTCCACTCAGCAAGAAAGAAAAAAATAATGTCATTCACAAGAAGATGGAAAGACCTGGAGAACATTATGTTAAGTGAGATTAACCAAGCACAGAAAAAGAACATATGTTTTCTCTAATAGGCTCAAACTAGGGAGTGTTAGGGATATGAGAGGAAATCCAGATAATGGAGGAAAGACCTCAGCAAAGCCAGAAAGGATAGGGGAGAAAGAAAGCTGAGGTCAATTAATGGAAAAGCTACATCCGAATATCTGTATACATGTGTAAATAACACTGTTAATCTGGACATTCAGAATTGGGAGGGAAGGAAAAGAGAAAGCAAGTAGGGAGGGGGCACCAGGCACAGTGTAAATATATGTCACAGTCAACATGATACTCATTATGATGTGAGAGTATAGTGATCAATAAAATAAAATAAAATAAAATGATATACTAAATACATAAATAAATAAATAGAGCTAAGGATGTTGCTCAGAGGTAGAATGCCCTGGGTCAAATTTTCAGTACTATAACTACTACTACTACTACTACTACTACTACTGCTAATACTAATACTAATTAATAATAATCATAATAATAATAAATAATGTTTAACAATAATGCCTAAACTAAGTGCTTTAAATACTCAATACTCATGACAAAATCCAATGAAATGCTAATATTGTAATTGGTGACTGTAGATATTGTTGCCATTGTTATTCTTGCTGGTATTATTTACTTGCTGTGGAGAAAAAAATACAGTGAAATTTGCCCAAGTTTATATAGCTAGCAAAAGACAGAGCCAGGATTTAAACTATGTTTGTAAAATTTTAAAGCCCAGTTTCTTTCTACTAATTATTATGCCTTTTTTCTAAATAACCTATAAACAATCGTGTGTAATATATGTAAACATCAGATTATACAAACATAACTTTGTTATGGGAGAAAAATGCCATTTAACATGAAAGACAGGAAGTGTATATCAATCTCCCTTTCCCTTCTGAAATTTTTAAAAATTTAAAGGGATAATAAAGGCAGGAGAGGAGAGAGGAGAGAAGAGAGAGGAGAGGAAGAGAGAGAGAGAGAGAGAGAGAGAGAGAGAGAGAGAGAGAGAGAGAGAGAGAGAGAGAGAAGGGAAGGGAAGGGAAGGGAAGGGAAGGGAAGGGAAGGGAAGGGAAGGGAAGGGAAGGGAAGGGAAGGGAGGGGAGGGGAGGAGAGGAGAGGAGAGGAGAGGAGAGGAGAGGAGAGGAGAGGAGAGGAGAGGAGAGGAGAGGAGAGGAGAGGAGAGGAGAAGAGAAGAGAAGAGAAGAGAAGAGAAGAGAAGAGAAGAGAAGAGAGAGAAGTAGGAGAGGAATGAAGAGAGAGAAAGAAAGGAAAGAAGGAAAATCAAGAGAAGGCATCATGTCTGAACAAAGCCAAATACTTTTTCTAGGACCAGATGGAACTGTTGACTTTAGTCAGAATGACTATGTACAGAGGGGATTTTAACTGGAGAAGAAATTGACCTGCCTGATAGGTTACAGACATAAATCTCACTCATAATCCCCACTAGCCAGTATTCCTGCAGGTTCTGTGGGTTTTATCCATCAGGGAAGGAACATGCCAGTCTCTCATTGTAGAATTCCAAATATTTGTGAGTTATTTTATTGGCATTCTCATTACTTGGTTTAGGGGATATTGAGATTTTTTTTTCTTGTCTCAAGGGAAAATAAGGGAAAATTACTTTTCAAGAAAATTATGTTTTTCACGAGGCCAGCAATGGCTTAGGTGACTGATGACTCCCATCCCCTTTATTTATTCTCACCCTCTTCTCATGTAGACTAAGAAATGAGAAAGAATGCCGTGTCCGAAATAGAAGGGTTGGCTGATACTTTTCATCAATACTTAAGGGTCAGTGGACTATTTGGTTCTAAAGGCAGACATTTTCATGTTTCTCTTTAGAATATGAATGGCTTAGGATAATTCAGCTTTAGGACATACATACAATTTAGAGAACAAGAAATAAAAGTTCTATCAAACATTTTAATATGGCAATATGCAATTCCATTTGGAAATACAGAAAATTCCAAGATAAAAATTTCTGATGGATATTGATGATAAGAGCTACTTAATATATCCAATTCTAAACCAGGCATGGTGGCTCACGCCTGTAATTCCAGTACTTGGGAGGCTGAGACAGGAGGATCCAGGTTTTTAGATTTAGACAGCCTCAGCAGCTAAGCCTCTGCAACTTAAGAGACCTTGTTTCAAAATAAAGAATAAAATATAGGGCTATGGATGTAGCTCAAAGGTAGAATGCCCCTGGGTCTAATCACCAGTAATGAAAAAAAACATATAGACATACATATTGAAAGATTAGAAAAATGAAGATATAATAAAAGTGAAGACCACAGTGCAAAAAGGATAATCAGAAATAAAAAAAATTCTGGAAAAAAATAGACAAAAATATAACATGTTTTAAATATAAACCTAACTGAAGGGTGGCATGATTTAAAGATTTTTTTTCATTAAACATAAGTCTATATTTTCACTGGTGTTAGGAGTATCTTTCTTAGAACAGCCTAATGGTAGTCAGTGACAGTGGAAATAAGTTCCCATTTTATTTGTATTCATTCTGTTTTCAAATTAACTTAATAACAAAAACTTAGAAGCATATCACAGATGACTAGACCAAAAGATACTCTCAGGATACTTGCTCTTATCTGCCTCCTTAAAATTTGCTTCATTATTTCCCTACTTTCCTAACCCTAGATCCACTCCTGTCTAATTTTATCTAATTTCTCTGTGACACATCATTGTTTTTATTTTCTATCATCTCCATGACAAACTATGCTACATCCTGCAGAACATCATTTCTCAGAGAGTGGCCCAAGGACCACAATGGAATTCTAATCTGGAACCTTGTATGAATGCAAAATCATAGGTCCTACCCTAGACCTATCATACTGGAGTTTGCATTTTGACAGAATCCCTGGCTGAATCATCTAATTCATTAAAATTACCAGTCAATACTTCAACCTAAGTTCCTTACTGGCCAAGGATATACTGACTTCTCAATTACTTTAAATTAGCTGTCACTTGTTATTGTAGAGTAGATATGGTAAAACATTGAAAAACAGCATGGAATCAAAACTGTAAAGGAAGAATAGTGCAAGGCCAAAGAAACTCACACAATTTGGAGTAGAACAAACTTTTCTTATGGTTGTCCACTTAAGATAACTAGGCACCTACTTCATCTTTCTTAACTTCAGTCTCTTCCAAGGCTACATTAGTCAGCTTAGGCTGTGTAACAAATGGCCCTCAGACTTCAGGATTCATTTTTGTATGTCTGTATATGTTTGAAAATTATTTTTTTCTTCATTGTTTTCACTTTGAGACCCAGGCTGACATGGGCAGCTTCAATTCTAGACCTTGTTAGTCTAATGGCAAAGAAAAATAAGAAATGACAAAGCAGTCTCAAAATCTCAAAGCTTCAAGTCACTAATGACGCCTGACCCTCCTACCCAACTTTTGCTTTTCAATCTGGCCTTCAGTAAATCAGAAACATACTTCTTTCATAGAGAATCATGGCAAAGGGAAGCAGGGATGTATGCCTAATCAATAATATGATTGGCAGTGAGCAGGACAATAATACCCAACTTACATTATTGTCTGACAATCAACTGTATTAAGACATAAAAAGTCTCTAATTCCCTATTCAGTATCTGTGTAGCTACTTTACCCTTCTCAGTTTCAGGTTCCTTATATATGACAATATCAGTACTTCGTAAGTTTTTGAAAGCAATGCCTATGTGTCACCTAGTAGTCACTTAGTGAAAAGAGACTACAAATATGATATAAATAATTATGTCCTTTGATGCACTCAGAGGTAGAAACTGCTTAATCATCATAGAAAATGCTGAATTCAAGATGATGGATGAAGCTAAAATGGCCGTGAGTTGCTTCATTCTCTCTCTCTCCTCTGTGTCTGTATTCTCCCTTGCAATAGCCTGCCAGGAAGCCTGCTCTCCATTGGAGGCTGGAAGTGAAAGAGAGTGTGTGTTTGCAGAGATAACGTAGGGCAAGTTCAGGGGTTACTAATTGGGTTTTTGCTTACCTTTCATATTCATTCAGAATCCCATCCGGAACAAGTGTTCCAGCAGCCTCTCGCCCCCTCTCTCCATCCTCTTTCCCATCTGCTGACAGCATTTATATCTCTTCCAAAAGTCATTTTCCCACTCAAATTGTAACTCAAATCAGAAACTGATGTGGCTGCAAAACCGGTGAGAGAAAAATATGAGGCCCATGAGAATATTTTGAGGTTGGATTTGGTAACACAGTAAAAGCCTGCACAAGGAATTTTCATGTTTCTGCCAGAAATGAGATCTACCAGAGCCCAGACCTCCTGTGAGGCCCACATAGAGATACTACTTTGTGGTCTCAGAGTGGTTCAGAAAATCCAGAATGTAATGTCCAATTGCAAAGTTCTTTAGAGTTTACAAATTGCTTCTATGGGGTGCAATTCATTTAATCCTTCTAAGAGCGCCAAGGAAATGAATGTTGCTCTCAAGGTTCCACTTAATAGATTAGGATGCAAAAGGTCAGCAAGATTAAGCGGCATGCTCATAGGCCATATTTAGCAAGTGCCAAAGGAAAGACTAAAGCACATATATTCTGCCCTCTTGTCTTATATACATTCACTGTACTTTTTTTCCTCCAGCATACCATTATATTTTAGGGTTTCTAGAGCCACAATACTGAGAAGTCAGACTCTAGAAACCAAGGCCCACTCCAAGTCAGCCCTTCACTAACACCCACTACTTGTCTTCGATTTACTCATGACTTCTGACCCCATTACCACCTAAACATCTGGCTTCCAGCCTCTTCTGACAGCTCCTTTTCTATGCAGCAGTTAGAAGAAAGTTTCTAGTACAAATAAGAACATATCACCTCTTCCACTAGACCTTCAAGACACTGCTTCCAAAGCCAGGCACCCCTTGCCTTGACTTGCAGTACTTCTTACATCCCCGTACCCATTCTAACTGTGAACCTAATTCCTCTTCACATTTGTGCTCAGGCCAGATTAAATTTTTCAAAATCCTGGCCCAGCCTAAGATTCTTCTTCATCTCTGCTTGGTAACCACTGTCTCCCCTGCCTATGGGGTTCTTCCTGGACAGTCACCACTTACCAGTGGAGATGCTGCAAAGGTACTTAGAAGAGTCCTATGATGTGGTATTCATCACAGCAGATAAAATAGTGCAAATCTAATCTAGGACGTCTTACCACACCAGATTGGTTCCTTTGCACTGCTTCCTTATTCCTAAAACACACACACACACACACACACACACACACACCTAGGAGGTTTCTACTGCAGCACAGAGCAAAGTCCTGCATCAATCAGTGTGATAAAATCTTTCATGAAGGGAGATCTCTCCACTCATTCTGGATTTCTCAACCCAGATTAGCAAAGCATATCAGTCTTTGTGTTGTTCCTCTGCTTCAAATCACCTAACTTGCCTTGTGTTTAAGGTTCAAGATGATTTGTCTGCAACACAAACTTCTAGTTTCATCTTCCTCTCTCTCCTTCCATCGACTACATCTTCCATCTGACTAATGGGGACACATATCCTACAAATGCCCTTGGTGGCTTCTTTTTCTGTTAGTTCAGTGCTCCATCCATAGAACCTAGAAAAGTGCTTTTC